>NC_141160.1:49847537-50115383 GCF_053477565.2 Lygodium microphyllum | reverse complement strand
GCTCGGTAGTCAATACACATACGATAAGTATTATTCTTTTTCTTGACTAGGAGCACAGGTGCACCGAATGGAGAACTGCTAGGTCGAATTAAACCTCTGTTGAGTAATTCTTCAACTTGAGTCTGGATTTCTTTTTGTTCTATTTGATTGTGCCTATATGGGGCTTTGCAAGGTGGTTGTGTGCCAGGTATTAGGTCAATCTTATGGTCTTCTGGACGTGATGGAGGTAAACCTGGTGGTAGATCTTCTGCAAAACAATCCTTAAAATATGCAAGAAATTCCTTATGTCTAGGGTGCATATGAGTTTCTTTTGCGTGGTTATTGTCTACCCAAATGAGATATGATTTAGTATTCTTGCGTAGTGCACGTTTTGCTTGAGTATGCGAAAGCAGTGGAAACATATGAGATGCATGCATACCAAATAATGTAATAGATTTTCCTTGAAAATTTATATTCATTGTGTGTGTGGAATAATCTATATTAGGATTATGTTGGTGTCTCCATGGCATTCCTAGAATAATGTCGCTAGACTGTAATGGGACAACTAAGAAATTTCTTCTTTCAATATATGGACCAATTTGAATTTCTAAATCTTGAACTTCTTGTGTGCCATTGTACCTAGTGCCTAAAAATGCAGCTTTTATGCGATAATGCGTAGGTACTGTATGCAATTTCAATTCCTTTACCAATTTTGCTGAAATAAAATCATGCGTACTACCGTCATCATGTAATATAATTCTTTCTTTTCCATGCACCATACATTTCATAGTCAACAATGAATGTAAAGTAGGCATACCTGGTAAAGTGTCGGAAATAGTAGTAGGATCATCTTCTTCTTCAGTGAAATCCGGCATATCCTCATGCTCGTCTTCGTCCATAGCTCCAAGGTAGTTGATATGTGCTGATGGCTTCTTTGAATGACAATTTGCTGCGAGATGGCCTGGCTGGTGACACTTGTAGCATACGATGGGCTTGGCTTTGGTTACATTATTTGCAATGGCTGGGAGTCTGGGTATATTTGGATTTGCTTGTTGAATAGGCTTAGGATTTGGATTGACAGTGGATGGTAATGCAGGTGGTTGAGGCCAATTCTTGCGGAAAGATGGTGATGAAAAACGACCTGGATTAAACCTTCTGAAATTGGAATTGAATTGTTTAGATCCATAATTACCGTTTGCTTGGAATGGTTGTGGTCGTCGATCTCTTCCACGTAACTTATCTTCAGTGTCGTGAGCTAAGGAGATGGCATCTTCAAGAGTAGCAGGCTTGAACATATTCACCTCAGCGTAGTAATGTCCAAGAAGTCCAGACATGTACTTCCGCTTATGGGTCGTCTCTGGTACGTCTTCAAGCATGCGTAGCTGTAGGAGTGCATTCCAAAAACGCTCTGTATATTGTGGAATAGGCTCACGGTCGCGTTGTTGAAGTAGATCCCATTGCTTAATAGCCTTCTCATGAAATTGCGGTGGAAGGAAATTTTGCATGAACTTCTTCTGGAAATCTTCCCATGTAGCAGGACATTCTATGCTCTTGCGGACAACAGTCCACCAAAGTGATGCTCTATCTATCAGATGATTAGTAACACACTTGATTTTATCTTTCTCAGGATAAGTTTCCTCATGGAAATAGTCATCAAACTGGCTAATGAATGATAAAACAGTCTTTCCCTCTCTTATGCCATTGAAAGTGCGAAACTTGAAACTTCGTTTACTTATCTTGGATTCCTTGCGAATGGTTTGTGCTTCAAGAGTGGCGTCGATGGTACGGCGTATCAAATCTTCAGCTTGAGGTTCTTCTTTATCAGTGGACGCTCCTTGTAGCTTTGTCAATTGCGCTTGCAAGGCTTGCCTAGCTCTTCGCTCTTCGTCCAATTGCAACATGATAAGATCCAGCTTTGGTTCCATGGTAGGCTCGGGTAGGTCGTCTTCAGCCATAGGATCATCCATATGTGGGGTAGTCATCCTGTAAAACTCAACAAACCTTTCTCACTCAAAATCAGTTAGCGGAATGAGCGTAGCTCAAATTTGGGGTTACAAGGCTATGTATTTTTGGGTATTTTCTTCTTCAATTTTCAGAAATTCTGAAATATTTCTGTCTCTGTTTGCTGAAAGTACTTCAACGAAGTTGCAGATAGGTAAAACAGCTTGCTGCGAACAACTTTCCAGTTCTGTGTTTTTGCAAACGAACAAGTCTTCTAGGAGTTTTAAGCAATAGTCAGTTCTGATTTAGTCTGACTTGCAGAGTTGCAGACTTATCAGACTTGCAGGGTTGTGAACTTGCTGAACTTAGCCGATTTGCAGGACTTGCAGTACTTGATTAGTGTCGACTTGCGAAACTTGACTTCTGATGCGCAAGACCCGGAGTTTGGTGACTTCTCTGCCTTGTCTGACTTGAGAGTAGTTTAATGACTTAAGCTTAATAAATAAGCTTAAGCTAATAAGCTTAAGAGGATCAGCAGTAAGTCCGCCGTTTTTCAATCGTTCGGGGGGGGGGCCGTTTTTGATTCCGCCGAAAATTTCGGGGGTCCTCCTCTTGACGACGAGTTGAAGATTATGAAGCTTATAAGCTTCTTAAGCTTAAAACTAAGCTTTTTAATGAAATAGATAAGAAATTTCTCACTGGTTGATCACGACTTGTTCATGGAGTTGAGGGAGTGGTCCTCCGCCGACAGAGAGTGGTCCTTCGCGATCTGAGAGTGGAAACAGGGGTTCTTGATCGCCAGAAGTCTGCCTGTATCGACGGTTCGCGACGAGATTGACTGTAGAGGCCGTTTGTTCCTGGAGCTCCGCCTTCGCCCGAGATTGGTAGCGATTGGAAGCCCTTGATCTCTGCTCCGCTCTGATACCACTGGTGCGCAGATCGGACGCAGGTAGCTCACGTAATGAATTCCCAAAGGTCCCCAAGAACAAAGCACTCTACTTTTTAGCACAAAGACCAATGTAAAAACAAGCACGACATGAGACAAGAGACAAATTGGGTTGAATCTCCCCCATGCCTTGTGTGAGCGCTTCACAAAGCATGTATTTAATGTATATTTCCAATCTTTATGCTCAAAAATAGCCCAATTACAAAAATATACAAGCTTTTAGCTTTTGAGTTTGCTTTCTACCAAAAATAGGAAAATAAAGCTAATGGACGGTGCCCATAGAGTCTGGCACGCCCAATCTCAATGTCCAAATAAAAATAACATATCCAGGCGCATAAGCGCATACAAAATAATAATAAATAATCGATGTCTCTATAGACATAACAAAATATAGGCGTGGCGCCTATCAAAATATAGTCCAAAGGTCGGAAATCCGCTAGACTCCAATGCTTTCCTCCGCCACTGCTGCTATCTCTACACATCAACTGAAGCATTCACAATCGTTAGTAAAATAACACATTTTAAACCGACAAAAGTGAATACCTAGCAGTCTTCAGCTACATAAATAAATCAACTGGTTAGAAATAAATCCTAACCTTAATTTATTACGAGTGCGCACTCTAAACTCATAAACGTTTATTAATTTAATATGCATTTTGCGGAATCACCCGCTATGGAATCACCCATGTACACACTAAATTAATGAAACGCCCGAAAAGGACAGGCGTCCCCATCAACTTCTCGCACAAAGAATCCTCTTTGCGTATGAGCCCCGGTCATCTAAGTTTACGGAATCCACCGTAAAACCTCACGGAATCCACCGTGGAATATGCCTCCTGGCATCACCTCTAGACCTACCGTAGGTGCTGTAGAACATGGTGAAGCAGAGAGAATGTAGTGTTCAAGACAAAACTTTTTTAGTAAATTCAATTACAATTCTATTGCTAACAATACAACATTGTGAACAAATCGTGATTAGTTTTCTTAACATGATATATTAGTGTGATAATAGCTTGTATTAATGGTTCCGACTAGTTTTCTTGTATAGGAAAATTTTATTATATCTATGATTTCAACTAGTTTTCTTATTTGGGAATATTTTACTACATCACTAACTTGTAAAGTGTTCCACTTTTACTAGTTGAGATTTTTTCTAGATAAAGTATCTAGAAATCTCTCTTTTTTTATTCTATGGAAAAGTGTTTAAAGTTCCTTGTGTATCACTACTTGAAAAGATACTAAAATCGTAGTATAAAAAATTACCATTGATCATGACCTGACTACTACCAAAACTAAAAGTTGGCACACTCGTAGCCGGGTGATTGAACTGCAGATCGCGGTACTGCACCATTACAGCACTGCTTCCGCCGCACGATCTCAGTCAACGTGCAGCTGGAGGCGATTACTGGCTAGAAATGTAGTGAGTCGAAGCCACCAAGGTGATTCCCTATTTAATTGGCACCAATTGCGCGGTGTATGAATGCTACTGAATTATCACTACTGTGATGTATCACCCGAGAGTGGCAGGGGCAGTAGCTGCATGAAGCAAATGACTTCGGTGATCATGAAATTGATGAGTGAGGCGGATGGAGCCATTCTACTGATCTGACTAGGAGATATCATGCAAGCTTAGACATGCAGAGATGGCCATCTAGCATGAGAATCGAGAGAGAGAGAGAGAGAGAGAGAGATAGAGTGTGTGTGTGTGTGTGAGACTGACTGACTGCTGGCTGGTTGTTGAACCCACGGCGCGTGGTTAAGGTCTGATAGTGCTTGCCGGATTGCCTGCTTAATTCGTGTGGTCAAGGTCTGATAGTGCCAGCTTCCCTTAAACTTTAGCTTTTGAGAGAGAGAGAGAGAGAGAGAGAGAGAGAGACACACACACACACACGCATAAAGCGCCATGGTGAGAGATCCTTGTCGACTTTCTCATGCCACTATGTTGTAATCATCAAACCCATACACTTCCAAGTTTCATCACCTTCTTGTGATACTTTGTCGTCGAAAGATACCTTGCCACTCCAAAGCTTGACCTTTCCTTTTTCACCGGTCCCCACCGCGAATGAGTGCCTCCTTTCATTTAAATAGTTGTTCCTTCAAAGGGGCGAGAGAGAGAGAGAGAGAGAGAGAGAGAGAGAGAGAGAGAGACATAGAGAGAGAGAGAGCTATACTCTATCTTTTAATCATATAAGTTTTTCTTTTAGATGGAGATGGCTTGAAATTTGAGAGATGTAAGTTGCCTCAAGGTTGTAAGTAAGGTTTGAATTCACACACCCATGTACACACCCACACACTCAAGGTTCTAAGTAAGGTTTGAATTCACACACCCATGTACATACACACACACACACAGAAATCGCTTGAAGTTCGTTAAGTGAAAAGTGAGCAGGACATTTAAGGGACTTCCTGTTTTGCAAATTTAGCACAAACTAGAATGTCTTACCTTATCTTGTTGCACATATCAATTGCTTGCAAGGTGTCTTAAATTTTAATGGTGTTTTGACTTTTTGTTGACAAATTTTCTCTTATTCCTTTGGGTGATGCCCTCATTGGAGAGCACCATGTCCATAAATCATCCTACAAGGTCTCGCCTACTAGTGGCCTCCATAGTTGTGACCCAAAGACTAGATCTCATCATTTTCATAGATATTATGTTATCATTACAATATCTTTGAAAGAACCAACTACTTGATCTTTAAGTCACTACATTGACTATTTGCGATCACACAACATTGATCTCTACATAGTCATGTAACATTCTAAAAATAAATTTTATGAAAATGATATTGCACCAATTTTAAGTAATGTGGTCTCTAAACTCACTTTCACTAGTAGTATATGGTAACCCCTCATTTTAATTGTTTTGAATGTCAATATTTGATTTTTTAATCTATACCAAGGTAGTAAAAGGCAAAAAGAGTTAATGTAGCTATTGAAATGGCATAGATGAAAAATTAATATAGTGTGCATTAAAACAATACATGATTGGATTTACTAAGCCAACATGGAGACAATGTAGTAGAGACTAATCATTTCAATAGTTTTTAATATTATTGTGCAATATAGATAGAGACCAATCATTTCAACACCTTTTAAAATTCTTGTATATTAGAGTGGCATCACTAGGATTTCAAAGTCAAGATACTCTATTGTTTGTGGTTTTCTTTACGAACAAAGTGTAATGCAATGTTGTATAAATTTACATTAAACTAGTTCAATATAGTTATCTCCACATGCTTTTGAGATTATATTTGCCTAACTCCAAAGTACTAGTAAGCTTTTCTCTACTCCTTTATAATGTAGGAAGTACATGTTCCTTTGGAGTTTCAAAATATAAAGCAATGATATGGTGCAATGGAGTAAAGAAGAAGCACATGTAGAGGAAGTAGAATATGCTCAACTTGTGTTCTAAGTTCAACACTGTTCTTAATGGTTCTCATTAGTTCTACATGCGTTTGAGAATCCATATATAATGAAACATGTTATTATAGAAGAGTTGCATTTTCTAGTCGATGTAGCTAAATTATTTGAAAGATCTTATGCATTGTCTTTCATGTCTTGCAACTAGTTAGGGAATTGGGTCTATCCCTCATGTAAGTTATGCTAGAGACTTTTTAGAGTATGCCACAACTACAGAAATGATGCTATAACCAAACTAAATCTGATGACTTCTTAAGTGTCATAGACTAGAGATTTTAGAATATATATCCAAATGTAAGTAATCCAGCATGTTAACAAGTAAATGGGACAAGTCTCGCCACAACGACATGACATAAAAGAAAGAGATGATTCAAATGCGGATGACGTAAAAGTACATTCAAATGACCATGAACCATACCTAAATAATATTCATTTGACAAGATTTTATTGCAAAATGATTGGGTAAATGACAATATTTTCTTATGCATTAATTCACTTGTATGTAAAGGTTGTTGTGATGTATCTTTTGATGGCTTTATACGTCCACCTATAGGAGTGTCAAACCTACTAGGCTTGATTCCCAATATAGACCTATAAATGAGAAACTTACATGAAGTGTCATATATTCCTTGGAATGAGCTAATGAGCCTTAATATTTGTGGTTGAATATAGCAAGATAGGTGTAGAGCCTTTGTTTGGGGCACATGCTACTTTATACAACATATATACCAACAAAATCAACTAGTAGATTTTCCACCCACACCACAAATAGATTTATTAGCATAAAAATACTTGCACTTTGTTAAAAATTTGAAGCATAATGCCTTTTATATTTCATTATAATATGCACTGAAAGTACTAGTTCTACCAAAGTAGTTTTGGTATATATATCACTATTATTACATTGTGTGATATGATGTACCAAAGTTGGCATTTATGTACTACAACCTAGATCCAAGAAGCTATTGAATGAGTGGGTAATGGGTGTGATCATTTGTATTTGAGCCTAGACTTAACTAATTGCTCTATTACTTTCCACTTAGTATTGCATGCCATTTTTGTAAGTTTTAAGGGATCAAATGCATGTAATTGCTCCTCCATTGCATGAAAGATCCATTCAAAAGCACAAAATCTTAAATAATTTCTTCTTATTGCAAAATCAAAAATAATAAAAGTCCACTTTGCTCTACAGAAAATTCATGATCATACTATATTGTCTCATAATAATATCAATATATAGACGTTTGACATTAGAGAGCTAGGCAAAAAAGAAAGAAATGTTCTTATAGTCTTGTTATGTAGATATTTGTAGGGAGGGGGTTTAGTCATCTCGGACACAATGCATCCTTTACTTGGCTTAAATAATTATTTTCTTGTAAGGAGGAGGTTTGGTGGTCTCAGACCATGCATCCTTTGCTTGGCTTAAATAATTATTTTCCTAAAAGAAGGAAGAGTTGAACTCAAAAGACAACGAGCTAGCATCATTGTAGCTAATGGAGACGATTTGGTAGATCACTTCCAAGGAAGTATGGTCACACTCACACACTTGCAAGAGAGGCTTGATTTTGGGAAGGGGAGCTAGCTACCAATCATCTTGATTGACGTATGCATGGTACAAGCCAACAACCTCCTTTGTGCAAATCACCATTCAAGCCATTGTCTCTCTTTCCAAGAACTATGGTAGAGTTGGAGCTTAGACTAGGAGGAGTCACATGGTGAATGCCCATCATTTTTTCTATGTTCTCCTTGCTCCTCATGCTCATTTTCACTTTTACAAGATGTTGAAGAAAAGTACATTAAAAAAAATAAATTTCTAAATATTTATATTCCTCTATACTTTGGTAAGCACACAAGACAACCTTTTGTACGTGATAGACATGTGAGAAGAAATATACTTAATGTTGTGCATACAGATATTTGGGGGCCTACATAGAACATATCTCTTAGTAGCTACAAATACTTTGTCACATTTATTGATGATTTTTCAAGAAAGCTATATGTATATTCTATGAAGAAAAAGAGCGAGCACTTCAAAATTTTCATGATTGTTGTTGAAACAAAAGTGGGGTTGAAATTTAAGTGCTTGAGGTTAGATGGAGGGGTAGAGTATCTCTCTAATGAGTTTAGTGACTTTTTGAGGTCTCTTGGGATACAAATACAATTTACTTGTAGGTATATCCTATAGAAAAACAGGGTTGCAAAAGGAAAAATAGACATATTATAGAAGTTACACGTGCATTGATCGCTGAAAAGAATATACCAAAATATTTTTGGTTTGAAGTTATTCATACTCATGTCTATATTATGAATAGAACTTCCACAAATGCAATTCATGGAATGAACCCCAAGAATGTCACACTTGAAAATGTTTGATTATATTGCATATGTTCATGTGCTATGATCTGCGAAAGAAGCTTGATCCAAAGGTTAAAATATATATTTTTATTGGATACTCTTTAGAGCAAAAAGGGTATCATTGTTATAACCCAATCATCACAAGTGAGTTTAGAGTGAGCAAGGATGTTATTTTTTATGAGATGAGCAATTGGTATGCATCAAGTGGTGATGTAGTGGATGATGATGATGATGATACTGATAGTTATCTATGTGTAGAAAGAAAAGCAAGAATCATGGAGTCTAAATAGACCAAAAACACTATTTGGTACTATATATATAATTAGCCCTTAGTTTGTGAAACTAAGGAGTAGCCCCAGATCTTTAGGTGCATCTACAAGTGTTGTAGGTAAAGACAAACAAGAAGAAGAAAGTCATTTGGGATTTGATGGAGATTCAAGTAGTTCTAAGAGTTCATATGATGAGATTGGTATCCCTACCATCAAGATACCATGTACACAAAGAGCACATGGTAATGTAAAGGCTCCACTAAGTGATCTAGTGGTACACATGTCTAGCAAGGTCAAATATCTTATTAAAAGATTTGGTTTTGAAGGTTATGAAACTCACCATTATGCTTATATGGTAAAGGTGGTTGAGGATGTTGAGCCCACTTGTTTTGAGGATGTTGTTAGTCATTCTCATTTGGATGCAACAATAGATGAGGAGATGGATACATTAGAAGCCAATAAGATTTGGGATCTAGCTGTACCATTGCCTAAAGTCAAGAAAGCTATTAGGTGTAAGTGGGTTTACAAAATCAAGCATAATGCAAAGGGTTCTATTAGCAAGTGTAAGGCTAGGCTAGTTACAAAAGGCTATTCTCAAATATATGGCATAGATTATGAAGACTCATTCAGTCTAGTGACACCAGGTTCTCATATGGTTCTTGATTTACACTTGCTAGTAGTCTCGCTATGGCTTCATCCTCATCCATTTTCTTATTTAAAGTTGTAAGTTGAGTTTTTAGGATCTTAAACTTGTTCATGTGTATGGTCATAGAAGAGCTATCCTTTACATCTAGCTTATAGAATTGCATGAGTATTTTTACCTTTGTGGTTTTCGCTTGAGTTTCAAAGATCCTCTCAAACTCATCTCATGCCTTTTTCATTAGGAAAAAAATAAACTCACAAATGGGCCCTTAAAAATAATATAGTTTAAGATGTGCGCCTTCTTTTGGATTGTCCAATAGGAAGGCTAGAGGTTGATATCAATGGAGGGTGAATCTTCTCTCTCCAAATCTTGGGTTTTTTAATTAAAAAAGGGGTAGTGGGAAATTTTAAAAAATGAAAAATGAATAGTACATAAAATTTGAGTTTCTCTCACCTCATATTTTCCACCTTTTTTTGGAGAATTTTCAATTTCGATATTTTTCCCTCTCACGAAATCAATTTGACCCAAAAGTTGAGCAACAAACCACCTTCCCTCTCTTCTCTATAGTCGTGAATTTTCGTCTCCATTGAAGCTCCGTGTTGAGAGTAATTAGGGTTTTGAGCATTTTGCTTACCTCTGTACTTTCTTCTCCATGCAACTCCAAAATTTGGGCAAAACATAGGTGCCCATCTCTCTTTGCACTTTTTTTTGTTTGCTATTTTTCAAGGGGATTTGATATCGTTTCTTACTGTTATCGTTGTTTTATTGCATAGGTTGTTTTGGGTAGGAAGTAGAGGTGCTCATCTCTCTCTCTCTCTCTCTCTCTCTCTCTCTCTCTCTCTTTTCTTTCCCTCCCTCTCTCTATGTGTTGTTTCTCTTTTATGTTGTGTTTTCAATAGAAATTGATGTTAGAGTCTCGCTATGGCTTCATCCTCATCCATGTTCTTATTTAAAGTTGTAAGTTGAGTTTTTAGGATCTTAAACTTGTTCATGTGTATGGCCATAGAAGAGCTATCCTTTACATCTAGCTTATAGAATTGCATGAGTATTTTTACCTTTGTGTTTTTAGCTTGAGTTTCAAAGATCCTGCCAAACTCATTCCATGCCGTTTTCATTAGGAAAAAAATGAACTCACAAATGGGCCCTTAAAAATAATATAGTTTAAGATGTGCACCTTCTTTCGGATTGTCCAATAGGAAGGCTAGATGTTGACATCCATGGAGGGTGAATCTTCTCTCTCCAAATCTTGGGTTTTTTAATTAAAAAAGGGATAGTGGGAAATTTTAAAAAATGAAAAATGAATAGTACATAAAATTTGAGTTTCTCTCACCTCATATTTTCCACCTCTTTTTTGAGAATTTTCAATTTCGATATTTTTCCCACTCACGAAATCAATTTGACCCAAAAGTTGAGCAACAAACCACTTTCCCTCTCTTCTCTATACTCGTGAATTTTCGTCTCCATTGAAGCTCCTTGTTGAGAGTAATTAGGGTTTTGAGCATTCTGCTTACCTCTGTACTTTCTTCTCCATGCAACTCCAAATTTTGGGCAAAACATAGGTGCCCATCTCTCTTTGCACTTTCTTTTGTTTGCTATTTTTTCAAGGGGATTTGATATCATTTCTTATTGTTATCGTTGTTTTATTGCATAGGTTGTTTTGGGTAGGAGGTAGAGGTGCTCATCTCTCTCTCTCTCTCTCTCTCTCTCTTCTTTCTTTCCCTCCCTCTCTCTATGTGTTGTTTCTCTTTTATGTTGTGTTTTCAATAGAAATTGATGTTAGTTTTAATTATTGTTTTCTTACAGATTTTATTTGGAGCAAGAGACAAAGGTATTAATCTCTCTCTCTCTCTCTCTCTCTCTCTCTCTCTCTCTCTCTCTCTCTCTTTGCTACTATCTTTTCAATACAGTATGATGTTAGTTCTAACCCTTGTTTTATTATAGAGATTATTTTGGGTGACATTGTATAATTGCTTATCTCTCTCTTCCTCTCTCTTTCTCTCTCTATATTTCCTCTTTTCTACTGTTTTTCAACATACATTCATATAAATACTAACTCTTGTTATTGTCTTTTGCAGAGATCAATTTGGGAAAAAGATTAGATAGGTGCTCATTTCTTTCCCTCTCTTGCGTACTCACACACTCTCTCTTTCTTCCTCTCTGCAGTATCCCTTTTCTATTATCTTTACAATAGGGTTTGATGCCAGTTCTAACTTAAGGATCAATTGTTGTTGTAGCACTTAACACAAAGTAGAGCAATGATTCTGTGGCTCAATTTACGGGTAAATTTGCCATATTTTGTGGTGCCAAAATTTATTCATTTAATTAGTGACATTTATGTTTTATGGGGTTGATGTTTTCTTTTGTCCATCATTTGCAATGGGTTTTGATCCAACAACGATTCAATCTTATCTTGTGCAGATAAGCTTATAGATAAATTGGCCCTATTTTTTGTTACTTCTATTCATGTAGTTATCTAGATATTTTTTGTTAAAAGGAATTCATGCAAGTATTTTTATTAAAAGGCATTCATGTAGGTTTTTTTTTAAACATGCAAGTATTGTACAAGGTTTAGGTGAAGCACATAATTCTCAATCGACTATTTTGATGTGGTGAGTGATTTCTTTGTGTTGGATGATATGGATTTGTTGGAAGTCAATGGTTCAAAAATCCTCTACTTTATTGGACTTGTGTGTCCATTTGGATCTCCATGCCAATTGACAATGATCCATAAAACTCTTCTATCACATCATCCATATAGCACACAATGTGTTGAGTCATAGAATATCTCAAGTGTCAATCAAATGTGCTTATTAAGATTTCATGCCATGTGGCTGCTATCCTTGTAAAAACTACTCTATAATACCAACATTTCATACAATGTATTGAGTCAAATCAGACTCTTATTCATTATAATAAAATTTATTTTGATAAAATTCTTTGAGTATCTTGTGCTATTCTTTTCATTATATTTCATGTAAATGCTATGATTAAAGTGATACCTTGAAATTGAATCTATGCTTTGTGTCAATGTACATATCCACATGCATTTTGATATGGATATTTGTATCTATTTAAAAAAGTATAAACATCTCTTAATGCCATGTTGATTTGTATAGCATATTGGTGATTACCAAATAGACTTAAAATGCTTATTATTTAGGGATTATTATATACTTCTTTACATCTAATGCATAGGTTATAATGCCTGAGAGAAAAACAAGCATTCTCTCCATAAAAGTACGTAATAGAAAAGATGAAGAAAAGAATTGGATCACTGATACGTATCATTGCTCGTCTTGGGCACATATGCGTCCACGTATGAAGGGAGCTTTCACAGTGAAAGCATTTGCAATTATAGATGTATCAAAGCACTGGAAGGGTAAAATTTTAGCTCTCAGACAAAGGAACATTGATTCTCACCTTGTAACAAAGATGTTTGTACAACATGTATTCATGCAAAAACAAATACATATTGCGCCCACTATGCCCTTTCAATGAAACATCTCAAATAGTAAGTATGTGAAACTGAATATTGAGAATGAAAAATGTCATGATATCTATGTAACTACTTGTTTTATATTCATAAAAGTATACCCTTCGCATTGCTGTGAATGGTAAAATGTTGAGAGTTTCACAGGCTATTTTAAGTGTTACTACCTCAAAATTGGTACATTGCTCTTTGAGGGGTGTACAACTAAGAAGCTCGCAAAGGATTTTATTTTTTTCTATGACTCCAAGTAGATATTTCCCAACAGGGGTCGAGAATATGGGACCCTTGAGTCTATGCACATATCGAATCTCAATAGCATAGAATAGCGATTATGTAGTAGCAACAATTTGCACGTGTAGCACAAAAATTTTAGTAGACATATTGAACTCTATGAAGCTAAGCATCGTCTCAAAGAATGTACATCTAAGTTGGTTCATACAAATTGCAATATTTGCACATATGTTCAAGGAATATAAGGGTTTGAGATGTACCAGAAGCACGTACTTCATAAAAAGTGCATTGGAGGATTATGTAACAAGGATTCTAAGCAAAACTTGGACATAAAAAATGACTTATACTCCTAATACAGTGGAGCGTCGAGCCACAAGGGACATGGCTTTCATGTAAAAAATTTCTCTCTTAGTTGACTATTATCTTACTTTTGGGATGGATTGGCTGGCTTTTCTTTCCACTCACGGATACTTTATCACACAATAGACTTTATGCCTAGTGTTAAAGTATCATAGATGGAGGATACTCAAGGGTAAATGGTTCTGCCTTGATCAAGACATGCGTTGTCGTAGAGTTCATGTAAGAGCTGCAGAACACGGGGTTCAAGATACAGCAAGCAAAGAGACTAACAAGAAGAACTCAAATTTTTGATGCCAAAGTACTCTATATTATTTGTCAAGTAAAATACATGAAGTCCAAGTTCAGAAAAATTTGTAGTATCTCTTAACCAGCTTTGCATTCAGGTGTTCGAGATCAATTTTGCCATTGGCACATAGACTTGTTAAAATCTGCTGGGTAGTAATCCCTGTAAACAATTTTCAGAAATCCATACAATGTCAAAACAATGGAGTTCTGTGGACAGCACTGCTCACAGTGCTAGTAGTACTGGCCTGCTTAAGATGCTGATGCTTTTTCTGATCCTGATCATTTGATACTTGAGCCTTGCTTGGCAATAAAAGAGGAGCCATCACTGCAGGAGCCACCATCACAATAGCAGCTATTCTTTCTGGTACCTTTAAATATGCATCAAGTGCCACAAGGCAGCCTGCAGAATGGCAAATTAGTATAGCCTTGTTGGATTGCAAAAAAATCTATAAATGCTATAGTGGCAGCAGCAGAAAAACCAATGGTATAAGGATTTGTATGAATCAGAAGCACTCCGTTGCTTGGATTTGCTGAGGGTATCCTCACTCGAGAAGTTAGACAAAATGCAGGACGGTCAAAAGCAACAACTTTTGCTTTGAGAATCTGGGCCAGGTGCTTCATGACTCTCTCCCACGAAAATAATGAGGCTCCAAACCCATGCAGAAGAATTGCAGGAATTTTGACTGAAGCATGGGGCCTGGGCTGCTTTTCTTCATGTTCCTCTACTTCATCCACAGGTTGGGCATGTTTGTAATGTATTTGGACTCCGTGGAACTCTTGTATGGATCGAGGGGCATGCCTGTATTCCAGGAGTCAAGGGATCCCGACAGGGCAGCATGGAATCACTGAGAGTGCGGAATGGGAAGCGGGAGGATACATCTTCACAGACGTTTAGTTAGCTTCGGATGCGATTGTTGAGCAGGATCCAAGGTCTCGCCACCGTAGCGTGTGTTGCCTCAATTCTTCTTATTGCGGAAGACTTCTGCTCTGCTTGAAAGCTCTATTTCACTCTTCATCGCCATGGTTGATAACGTCTAGGACAAAGCATTTGTGGCTCGAAGACACGCCAATCCTGACTCCCAAAATCTCATGAGTTGATCCAATCAACTGACGCTTCTTCTTCTGATAATTGATTTTGGAGTCAACAAACTTTGTCGATGTTGAATGATTTCTATAAGCTTCAGAAACTACACTAGAATCGGTGGTTTGGTTGCCCTGCACTATCTTGAGTGGAAGCCGGCCATTGATAGCGTTCTGAAAATCCCGGGGATACCCCCCTTCTTAGCTTTTCCCCCCCTAAATTCATAGCAATGCGCCCCTTTTGAATTTTGAGTGCCCCCCCTATCTCAACTTAGCATTAATAAAGCTATTTTGAGGATGCAAACCTTTTTATCTTTCTCTCCAATTTTCAAAACGGGAAGCCTTCTCACAAAACAGTAGGCTCTATAGGCTTTTCTTTTAGATCCATCCAGATGGGCACCTTTAAGTTGATAATCTAAAGATTCTCTGTGGGTGTCAATATCATCACAAACCCAAATTTATAAAAACTTTCTAAGAGTCTTCTCGTAGACATCCATGAGTCCATTGAATTGACGTTCCCCTCCTTTCTTTGCAGTCTTGACTTCATTGGCATGGCAAATTCTAGCATATTCAGGAGGGAAGAATCAATATTTGTTCCTCCATTCAAAAAGTCTTCGGCAAAGGCATATGAACCCTTCTCCTCCATGGTAGATAGTAAACTGCTTTATCCTGCATATTACGTTGACCATGTTCACGTGCAACCTTTATCTTCATAGCTTAAATGTCAGCTTCTACAAAGCTTCCTTTGATTCCACGATTTCCTGCATTTTTCTTGGAGATCATCATTGAAATTAACAGCTTGATAATGTCCTTTGGCATTAGTTTTTCATATTTTTCTGATACACACACAACATGCATACAAACAGAAACACACACAAACACACACACACACACTAGTGGAGTATATACATTGGATGCAGGTACTGAAAAGGACGGATTATCTTAATGCATCAATCACACGCAATAAAATACACACGAAAAGATAACACAGATGCACAACAAAAATGGAGGTGTTTACGGCTCGGATGCGCAGCAGCACGACATCCACCCCCTCTAAACCTGCGCATCCTCCGGATGAGCCAACTATCCAGGATCATCCAAGTCCACAAACAGGTCCAGTCCTTCATCAGTTTCTGGTAGACCTGTTTCTCCATCAGCTTCATCATCCATATTCTTTGCTTCTTGTGCTAGACTTTCTTCTACCTGCTCTTCTTCTGCTAATGCTTCAAGTGCATACTCTTCGTCTTCTCTTCTCTTGAAAAACTTGACTCGTTTTCCAGCAATGGGCACCCTCAATACCGTCCCATCCAATTCAGCCAACTCATAGGTAGCATTGTCAAAAATCAGTTTCACCTCATATGGTCCAAACCATCTTTGAACCATTTTTCTCATGCTACTATGCTGATTCTCTAGGCTACTGTCGTAGACTAGAACCCAATCTCCCTCTTTTATGGCTCTAGGCCGCAAGCGATGCCTCAAATCAAACACCTTGTTTCTGAGTCGGGCTGCCTTCAAACGATCAACTGCTAGCTGCACATCTTCTTATCTTCTCTCTAGTTGACGAATCCGAAGAGCTAGTAGCTCCTCCCTTGATAAATTCTCTTGCCATGGAAGAGCACTCCACGTGAGAGCACAGATTTCTGTAGGCATGACAGGTTTTTGCCCATACATCAACTCTGCAGGCATATATCCAGTAGTAACGCTATGTGTAGAGCAGTCTGCCCACAATGCAAAAGGTAATAATCTCGGCCAATTTCCAATCCGACCTCTACAAGCTTTTGCCAATGCCTTAACTATCGGCGGATGTCCTCTTTCACTCTTGCCATTTCCCTCTGGATTGTAAGCAGTAGTAAGAGCCAACTTAATCCCAAGCCATGAGAAAAATTCTCTAGCTTCGTCTGCATTTAGCTCTCCACGATCAACAGTAATCTTGCCTATACATCCATACCTGCAAAATATTTCTTCCAACAAGAATTTACATACTGTAGTGGTGGTCTTCATCTGCAAAGATCTGCCTTCAACATAGTTTGTAAGATCCTCCCTAGCCAAGACAAGATATCTCATCTGCCAAAGTCCCACTGGCAAAGTAACCAAGTCAACCACCCATTTATAATGCATACATAGCGGATAGGTTGGATGCAACTCATCACGATGCCGCACTAAAGAGTAGAGTTGACAGTCCCTGCAAGTCTCCACAAAGTGGGAAACATCTTTATACATCCCCTTCCACCAGTATCTTTCTTTGATTTTCTCATAGGTAGCCCACACACCTCTATGACCAGCCCAAGAACTCTCATGAAACTCTCGCATAATCTGTATCTGCATCGCTACCTCACAAACTACTCTCAAGGGTAGGCCGCCTCTCTTCTTTGGATGCTTCCAAAGAAAACCATCTTTCAAGAAATACCCATAAGCCTTTCTTCTGATTTTCTTGAATTCATCATCTATCCAATCAGCTCTTCGAGTCAATGAACTTAGATACTGTCCAATTTGCATCCACTCATCAACATAGAGTTCTTCAGTAAAGGCTTCAACAGTCTGCACTTTTCTTGGAGATCATCATTGAAATTAACAGCTTGATAATGTCCTTTGGCATCAGTTTTTCATATTTTTCTGATACACACACAACATGCATACAAACAGAAATACACACAAACACACACACACACTAGTGGAGTATATACATTGGATGCAGGTACTGAAAAGGACGGATTATCTTAATGCATCAATCACACGCAATAAAATACACGCGAAAAGATAACACAGATGCACAACAAAAATGGAGGTATTTACGGCTCGGATGCGCAGCAGCACGATAGCGTGAAAGTGCAGCTGTGAATCTTACTGTCATTTGTGAGGGGGCCACGAGCCCCAAGTGTTGCAAATGGAGGATGATTAGCCCTTGAGTATAATGCAACAAGAAATTACAATGTTAATGCAAAATTCACCTATTAGCTTCAATTTTAAACTACATGGAAAATTCGAAGCTGAGCTGAGAATACTATTATCAGTGGAAAGTGTTTAGCTTCATATATTTTAGAAATTGTAGAGTCTTCCTAGAAATCCCAACACCAAAAGTTGTAATATCCAACACTTGTAGATTTTTGGATTTTTTTGGTCAATAGAATATTGTCACTTGCAAACTTTCAATATTTAAAAATTATGGTATTTATGAAAAATCATACACTTGCTATACACTTTCCACATCAACACATTTACATATGCATGTAAACTTTACAAAGACGTAAGTAAATCCATAACTAAATATCGTATGCAAACAACCCTTAATGGTTTAAAACTTAACGTTTTTAAGGTAGAACTAGTTTAGTTCTTGTTTCACTATTTCATTTCACACTTTCTCTCTTCATCTTTTTATATCCACCATATCCCTCCTACCTGCTATGATGGATGCTTGCGCACACTTTGACGAGTGGATCCACGAGACTATCTTTGCTAGCCAAGGTAATAAGATATTTCAGGTTTTCTCTAAGAACTTCAACCTTAAAAGCATGCTCTCATCGCTGGATCCCCCCCTTCAGCACCATTGCTACTTGCACATACTCCATCGAGGAATCTGACATGACTTGGGTGCCTCTGGAACAGATCATGGTATTTCAGGCAGAGAAAATTACCAAAAAGTGGTGAATAGGTGGCTCGCCCACATGGATCCTTCGCACAGAGTATGCACTATTCACATGGCCGGTGCACTTGGTACAACACCTTTGGATCTCGTGGAGTGTGATTGCCCATTGACAATTTAGCTCGTTGCATTAGATACACCCCTAGAGAAGGAGATACAACTCCACATGTTGTTGCTATCACATACATGGGACAAGAACCAATTGAATATCTCATAAATGTTGAAGAGGAACATCGGGTGGTGGCAGAGAAAGGGTTGGGTCTCATGGTGCCATCTTCTTCAAAAGAGCCAAAAGTCAACAAACCCAACCTTGCCTCCTTACTCCCATTGAAGTAGATGGTGTATAATAGTTGCTTCTATCAGATGTACTGCAATACTTAGAAATGAAGGAATAATAGTTGTTTTCCATCCTAGTCAGGGACTCGATGGAAGACCTAATCGATTATGATTACATGGATGTGCATCCGACGATGGTAGAGGTTGGAAGATATGATAGCATAAGGTTAGATACAGTGAGTGCCATCATAGCAACAACACAGGAGCACATTACCTTAGTTGAAGAAGATTACCTTATGCAAGATGCTGAATTTGAACCAAGGCCCTAGTAGTTTCGTACTAAGGAGTTTGTAGATCCCTCTACCCAAAGAGGTGCCTCGCTGATACACGAGGAAATGAAGATACAAGATGATCTGGAGAAGGTGAGATTTCTAATTACCATATATTTTTATGCAACAAAACTTGATGATAGGGTGCATTGGGTCCCAAGGAGTCCACCGGTGAAATGTTGGTAAAAAATGATGCATGTAGTTGCCCTGTTTGAAGTCTGGCATCCAGGGGACCCAATATACCCTACCGTCAAGTTTCATCACTTTCTAATAACTGTAGATTAGTTGCTGAATATATTTTTTGATTTGACTTTTTCATTGAGGACATACTATGTAAAGAGGATTTTTCATCAAGGTAAAGAGGATCTCGGCATGTGAATCGACAGAAGGAT
Organism: Lygodium microphyllum; assembly: GCF_053477565.2. Taxonomy (NCBI): domain Eukaryota; kingdom Viridiplantae; phylum Streptophyta; class Polypodiopsida; order Schizaeales; family Lygodiaceae; genus Lygodium; species Lygodium microphyllum. The sequence goes on along the minus strand of NC_141160.1, from coordinate 50,095,747 downwards.
TCAGCTCTGAAGGAGTACATTAGCAACCTTCTTGCAGACTTGGTAGTCTTCCATAAGAAGTGCTCACCACGAGGGCAAGAAACAATCATGAAATTTGAGCTTTGCCCAAGTTTGGACCTTTTTGAGCGATACCTGTGACATCTAGCTTGAAGAAGGTGGTGCTAATCAAGTGGTCAAAGCTTCTTTACTTGTTTGACCAAATGCATGGTGGAGCAATATGTGTGCTTGCTACATTAGGTGACCTTGCTAAAGTGTCTGATCCGCTTCTCCTAGAGAAAGAGCTGAAGGGGAAGCGTGTCATCTTTGAAGCAAAGAAGAAACTTCTATTTTCATTGGAAGTTGGCCCCTCCTCTCCATCGATGAAAAAGCCAAGGAACGAATGAGAGTTCTTGTTGGCTCTCAACTTTTTGTATCTACCATCACTATCATCCATCGCATGTATTTTTCTTGATGAATATAAGTTATTCTACTTTGTTCCTATAAATAAATATTTATTGAATAAATGTGTAGTTCGTGTAAGTCTGATGATAATGAGTGATACGTGAATGATGCATTTGCCTACGTTTACATAATCCAATTTAATTATGTCAATACATAGTACTACACTTGCGATTATGCATAAGCAATAATGTAACTCGTATCTGTATGTATGACTACTTTCAATGCGTGCATACATTAAACAAAAATTAAGAGTCATGTGTTTCAAGAAACAAAACAAAACAACTTTACTCAATTATTTGAATTCAGTACACATCGCATGAGATATTATGTATGTATGTATGTATGTATGTATATATATATATATATATATATATATATATATATATATATATATTCATTCCAATGTAGCAGAGTATACAAAATTTTTTGGCCTTCTAAGATGCTATGGTGCTATAACAATCATTACAAAACCTTACATCATTAATTTATGGAGGAGTCAAATTGCCATGTTGAAGCCGAATGATAAAGTTCATGTCTTTATCTATGATTGTGGTGTGCTTTGCTTGGATGGCCGCTAGCTATGTATCATCAAACAAGTTGATGAGAAACCCCTTAGTAGTTAATTCTAGGGCCTCCATAGTTGTAGGAGTCCACCTTCCTACTGGTGGGCCATCTTGCACTCACACCCAAAATCTTCCAATCCCTTTCACTTCCAAGTCTTGCATGACTTCCTACACAACCTTATGAAAATATCTTTTTGGGATGAGAAGCTCATATCCGCATTGGATTCTCCTTATCTCCCAAAGGGAAACACTTCCCGGTTTCCATCTCCTCTTCTTTTGTGGTGGTCGTTGTGCTCTATGGGGAGCACTTGCTGTTGCACTAGAGGAGGGTGCACCTTGTGCTCTAGGTGGTGGGCCTTGGTGTGAGGTCTTCACGTGGCCAAAATGACGATATTTTTGCTTAGTGTGTGCCATACAAGCTCGAGGAGGGCAAGATGGAGAAGACACAGAGGTTGGGGGTGTGAGAATGGAGGAAGAAAAGAAATCAAAATGCAAAAATAAGAAGAAGAATGAACTTTTTAACCCATTTAAACCCCAAAATCGAGTTAATGCAGCTTCATATGAACTGTCCATCGTGTGATCATAAATCCATAACCTTTTATTGGAATGTGATGAAACTTCACACCCGCACTCATTAGGTGGCCCAGAACCCAAAAAAATTTGGGAAAAAATGGCAGAAAAGTGGCTCCAGACTCCAGACTTCAGACCAAGGGTCTATAGGCTTTTTTTTTTCCAAAAAAAGGGCTCTTGGCCACCTAACGAGTGCGCATGTGAAGTTTCGTCACATTTCGATACAGCTTAGTATTTTAAAAATTATCCCACACCAAAATTATGGGTGGATTGATAATTGAGAAATCAATATCGTGACTACTAGCCCTTAGAAACTTTACACCACATAGACTATACAGAGGCATTAGGAGTAAAGTCTGCAACAAGAAATGGCAAATTTTTGTAATTTTTTCCTATTGAAATTGATAGTGCTAGCAAAAATTGTAAGTAAGAGTTGAAAATAGAGCGAAGATGCACAATCAAAGTTGAGAGTGAAGGACAAGAGTAAAAATTTAATTCATATTTTAAGGGTGCACTCACCGGTTTTGCACTACGACATAGTCATATGTCCAATGCACAAGGAGAACACTATGCCAAAAAAGATAACATTACAAACTATGTTCATTCCATTGGAACAAATGCATCCTTCACTGCTTGAAGATTTCTTACAAGTTGGAAGTCCTTGGGAGTTACAGTGATGCGCTTCGCATGTATTGCACAACGTTGAGCATTAGTCATCAAGTCAACTAAAAAGACCTCTACAGCACACTGTAGAGCATGAAGGTATTCTTTTGTGAAGTGATGAGGTCTATCCTTACCTTGTGCCAAAAACCACCTCCTATTTTTTGTGCAGTAGAGGTCTTGCATAAACTCGTGAACAAGTCTCGAGAAGCTCGCCTTTAAAATGATGAGATTAAAAGACTCCCGATTTCTCTAAGGCCACTGTACCCAGCTTCCACTCTTGCATTTCTTGTGGAGATACTAAGGAAGAGTACCCTTGTGAGGGGGGCTTGAGGAAGCTAGGTGAGGTTGAGAAGGGGGTGCATCTGAGCTAGTAGATGCTCCAAAGGCTGAACACGATATGGGGCTCTGAGAGGAAGCTTATTTGTAACTACCTTAGACCTAGCCATATTTCCTATATAAGAGATGTGAGAACTCAATGAATAAGATAGAAAGTGACACCCTCTTTTATATAACCCTAAATTGTAAGACTCATTCACATAGATGCACACTCTCTCTATCTCTCTTAAACTATTAATTGCATTCATATTGAACACATTGTTCATCTTACTATCTTAGCTCTCTTCGAACCATTTTCTGCCTTCTCAAAGCCTTGTTTCTAGCCACTTGGCATGGTTTTCTTTGGCACTTAAGGCTTCATAACACACTCTTTTAGTAACATGATATGATTCAATCATGTCTAGAGTTGATTCATTAGCACTTTCATTTGCTCTCTTTTCTGAGAGTTTAGCCTCATCTGGTACTTTAATCCTATACTGCCAAGATAGCAATTGGATCATTGAATTGCTACCATTCACCCCTCCACCATGATCGGTTTTTCTTTGGTATGCACCACATGCTATCCAATGTGAATTTTCCATCCCTTGCGTGGACCAAACTTTGATGCTTCTCTTTTCTACAAACTATGGCCCATGTGCCTCAAGGATATGCTATAAAGATACATATCACACATGAGTAAAACTATGCTCAATAGTTTATACAATTCATAAAAAATTAAAATATTAACTTAGTACGCACCATGTAATGTGTGATAGAGCTTTTGCTCCATGTTTCCACCATGTTTTCATAGAAGCTATGCAGAGCATCGATAAATTCTTGCTTATCTTCATTGTTAAATACCATCTTGCGAAGTAAGGGAGTCAATTTGTTAAGACTTATCCAAACCTTAGCTTTGGCCAACCTTGTTTTTCCTCCATTACTTCAATCAGAAATTGCAAAATGTAACTTTTTCCACCCATCGTAGTCCTGTAGCCTATGAACCATGACATTCCCTTCCTCATTCATGGATGCTGAGAGAAACTTCCTAGCCTTTGCTCCTCCAAAGTATAGATTTTTTGGCAAGCTACCAAATTCTCCTAATCTCTTCTCATCTTTTTCAATCATCACTTGATGCTTGTGTAGCCCGATTTCTGATAGCACTTGCTCCAGATTCTTACACGTTGCAATGGCTTCTTTTTTTGGTTGCATCCTATAGACAATGAAAATGTATTCATATACAAGTATCTCCATGATTTTGACAAAAGCATGCCATGAACAAATGTGAATACGATCCAATGGAATGCTAAAGATGGGCTTCCAAGTGAGATCTTCTCTATTGTGCGTTGATGTAACATTTGTCACCCTTTTCCAGTTCTTCTTTTTTCCCTTTCCTTCCATCCTCTTTGTCAAGCAATATAGGCATGGATTCTTTGTATTTGCACCATTGGAGATTCCACACATACATTTTAAAGTTTTCAAGTCTCCTACAAGATGCCATTCAACCAAGTATTGACCATACCCTTCAACAAAGAGCATCTCACCATGCTCCTAATGATCGATGATGTTTGGAATGCTAGTGTGCATAAAGAACAGCTACAACACCTCAAATGTTTCCTTAGGAACTTCAAATGTAGCAAGCCACCACACATGGCACTTGGATTGAAGACGAAAGTTCCATGGGTTGTTCTTGTCCAATTGTAAAGCTCTATTTATTAGAGTTACACTAAGTCTTTCAATCTTTACTCCTTTGACGACCTCACTTTCATCTAATTTTTTAACAAACCACAATTTACCATTACATTCCTCAAAAAAAATATTAGTACATTACCATTTCCGACTGCACCTTGTACAAATCTAAATAGTAATTTTTGAGTTCAGTGAACTTCACCATATACATTTTTGGTCCCAATCTTTAGTGTTTCCACGCATTATTGAAGATGCATGGGATCTCCTATCAGCTCCAAAACCTTTGTATTAAGTTGCTATTGGGCCTCTATTAACTTTGAAGGTTGACGAAGAGGCATGATTCTATTTCTCTTCAACACATGACCAAACCTAGCCTTCACACCTTTGAATATCTTTGAGTAAGTCGGTGTTCTAATACCAACTCTGTCACAAATGGATTGTGCATCCAAAGCTGAGAACTCGTTTGAAAAATCTTTTAATGTGCACTCAATCACCTTTTCCTTCACAGTCTTGAACTTAGGATTGCTCAAAGCATTTTCCAATGTACTTGCCTTCAACAATCCACTAATACATTATCCAACCTCACCCTCACCTAGGTTCTCATTTTGAGCTACCTTACATGCTTTCATACGTTGTTTTCACTAGCCGCTATTCACAATTAACTCATTGATTGGCTTCTTCTTTTGTTTGCACTCTTGTATTAGCTTGTTGTTGATCTTTCTTAGGTCATTCGATTGTGCCTTTGCCTCCTCATATGAGATACCAATGTCATGGATAGTGTCCTCCATTGAAATAATTTGATTGTTTTGTTGAATTATAGTGTTATTTAACTATATCACTTGTCCTATGAGCTATTGTATATGAAGTTGATGTGCAACGATCACATCATGGAAATTTTAAATGGTTGCTTCGCAAGTTGTAAATACTTTGAACGCCTGATTATTGAGTCGCCTAATGTAATAACGAGGCAACCCATTTTCACCCTCCCACACATACTTTAGCAAATTTGTGATTCCTGAGAAAGTTGGAGGTCTATTGTTTAAGGGGTCAATTGGGTAGATTCCTCCATCAACCCACAAATCCAATGTTTCAATCCCATTTGCCTATAACTCTGCAAAACCTGAGGGTTGACACTAATACACTAGGTTCTTTTGAATAATGGGGCATATTCAATCTCTACCTCACTATGTAGCTCCTTCTTTCATGTATTCATTTTTACTATTAATAGAAATGGGAAGCCTACTTGGTTGTCACAGGAGGTAGAGTAGAGATGTATAGAGAGGCACACAAAGGTGCCAATGGAAAGGAGGGTGTAAGTAATTAACTCTATTAATGAAGGTTGCATAAACATAGAGAAGAAGTCACAATAGAGCCATGAGAGCGTATAGATATGGAGGGAACTAGCACAGAGGGTATGTTCAAGACTTTTCATATTTTAGACATTTCTATTTTACCTCCAAAAACATTTCCAAAAAACATGAAATTTGACCAGTTGGTTTGTTTTTTGACGAAAGGCTAGAATATAAAAAATCCCCAAAATATCTTAAAAGGAACTTTCGAAATTTCATTTTCCTTGTTCTCGATTAAAAAATCAATTACCTCGTATCATAATCATTTTGCATTGAAAACAAAGCACCACACTCCCGTAACTAACTCCTTTTTTAATATAAAATTTGGTTGAAAAAGACTTCTTGAATGAGGGGAGAGAAGGAATTTGAGTATATCTTTGTAGAAAATATAAAAAAAGTAAAATGAGATTGTAAAAGTGGAGAGAGAAGAGGATTACTTTACTATTCTTATCTCCTATTTTCCTTGTTTTAAGGAGGAGAGAGGGGGGCTAAAAGGCCCATTTGTGAGTTCATTTTTTTCCTAATATTTCATCTTTGATTTACCAAAGATATGGTGCAATACATCATCAGATAGTCCCCAAGCAATGATGCCTAGAGCCTTGTTATTTATCTTTTTTCACTCTTTTGTCTTGAGGTGGACTTCTTCAACAAACCCATCTTCATCATCTTCCTTCTTGTCATCTGCATCTCTTGTATCATCCTCAAATAGATCTAAGAGGTCTTGCCTCATGATATGGTACATTGTCTTTTCTTTCCAAGGGTGAAATCCTTCACCATTATATTTGGCTATTTGCTCAAGTTTAAACATTTTGAAGGAGGTCTTATCACGAGTATACTTAGGCAATATCTATCCTTTTACAATGAGACTAAGGCTTGCAAGGGATTTAATCAATTGGACATTCCATATTGAAAATCTTCATGTTTGCCATTGCAAGAATTGATGTAAAACTAATAAACTAGATAATCTTGAATGTGCCAAAAAAACACAAGTTCCAAGAAGCACTAGATTAGTATCAAAAGATACACTATAAGATATAGACCTTATACCGACGTCTAAAGCGACGAAAATACAAACAACAAAATTTGCCCCCGTCGTCGCAAAAAAGCGTTGTTATTGACGACGCCATAGAAACGACGCAATATGCGTCGCTATATGCGTCGCTATGCTGCAGATAGCGACGCAACCAGTAAATTTGGGACGCTCATAGCGAGGCCAATAGCGACGCGAGCAGTAAATTTACGACGCAAATAGCGATGGTAACAGGGAAAAAAAATTTTGTGGCAGGGTAGCATACAAAATAGTTTCTGCACTACTGCATACAAAGCGCTTGCAAACAAAAAGAATGTATACTGAAATCATAAAACTGATACATGAAATAAATACATGATCGCATAAAATGCAATTGGTACAATCATGAAAGGATATCACTAATACATAGAAAATGTCTACATAGATCAGGCGACTAAAAACTAAAGGTGTGTGAGCTCCAAGGATCCAAGGGCGAGCTATAAATCCTCGTCCCCCGAAAGCTCGTTCCGCCGCAAAGGAGCATCGAACAGATTCTGCAGAAAAAGAAACAAGATATCAATCCACCATACAATAATGCATTCAAATATCTCATGGTAACTACGGACAAGAAAGATGAGTGACTTACAGGGCCACCGCGTCTATACAATCGGTCGATCAATGCATTGAGACCGTGCCTCTCTGCATATCGAGTCTCAAGGCCTTGCGGATCGCGATTTGTAATGGAGTGCTGCAAAGAAAACAAAATGCTAACTGTTAGAAACATGATTGTCAGTACAAAGAATATTTCAAAAAAACAAATAAGCAAAATAAAAGAGAAACTTTCAAACTCCTCCAAATATGTCCTGTGACCGCCACTCCCAAGATGATGCACCACTCCGGCCTCGAGTCGTGCCCTCGCCGCCTCCCGCTGCTGCTGACTCCAACGTCATGGCGAATTTGTAGCCTCCTCCCTCAGCCGACGCCAGTCGTCTGCGTCTAACCACTCGGGCTTTGCAGCCCCACTCTTGATTGCCTTGCGTGCGTCGGATCGTCTATGTAACATGTATGCACGCATACAATCCATCATCCAGCCCGTAGAGAATCTATCTACTGCGGCTGGCACTGGAAACTCCTCGTGCAAGGATGCTACTATGTAGTCCTTGCTCCCCTCCGGTATGTTCTTCCAATGATCCAGGACGTTGTGCCGAAAAACTAGTTAGCACAACTCCCTCATGTGAGCCATCACCCTCCTCCCCTCATCATTCATGATAATCGCTCCTGACCTACTATCAACTAGGCATCCATAACCCCTAGGAGTCTGCCTAAGATGGGTCCTCTCCCATCTCCGTCCACGCTCCTGGGCATATCCAGGAGACCCCTGTACATCCGGAGTACCGACGGGGGTACCCTCTCTCGGAGTGCCACTCAAAGGGGTGCCACCAAAGGGGGTGCCACCAAAAGGGGTACCACCTGCTGACGGCTGCGCAAAAGCTGGAGTAACTGGAGTAGACGTCCCCACAGGTGTGACAAATCTTGGAGGTGACGCAGCTCCAGCTGAACGACGAGACGGAGACACCACGTCCGTGTCTCCACAGTAGCACCCCCTGATCCCAATGCAGTCCCTCCCTCTGGCCCAAGTCGTGAGCGTCGAGATCGTCTGCTCGAAGCTGAAGCATCTGATCTCGCTGAAGCAGATCTAGCAGAGCGCCCTGACGAAGAACGAGACAGCCCCTGGTCTACCATCTCTCTGAATCTCACGAGCTGATCTGGAGACATGCGTGCCATCATGTCCTAAAACTCCTCATCGCTCATCCCTCGACTCATCCTGAAAATATCACTTACACAGATAAAAAATGATGTTAGAATAATCAATTTAAACTATACAAAACACAGTAATATAAATCATTTTTGAAAAATTCCTCTTAAAATGCATATCTTATATACCTTTATGGAAGATCTAAACAACGAATTGAGTAATACAATTCTCTAAGAATGAAGTATTCTATGGTCCCATGTTAATCTCCTGACACAACTCTGCATACACTGGAAGGTCGATAGACATGTCACCACAAAAGAACGAGTCTGCCTCGTTCTCAAAAAATTCTTGAACTTCTATATTTCCATCATTGTTAGCCGATGCGGGCTCCAAACTTGCGGTGGCCTCCACCCCTTGTAATATCGACCCCTCTATTTGCATATTTTCTTCATCTATGCTTGGAACATCGCTTTGATCATATACTCTCGCACTTCGAGGAGTTGAAGGTATAACATACCACCATCGAGGTTGTCGGGGTTTGGATAGAAGATTACGTGTTCACAAATACGTACAAAGCGAGTTCAAACCATTGTGACATAAACCATGTCGTATTACAATTAGCAAGCAAATGACTCTTTGCACCTATTCACAATGGGCCGGCAACACAAAGGTGTCACGCAAATCCGTCCATTTTTTTTCGGAATCTATTTCGAGAAATCCAGATGGACCTCGTCGAACTGTTGCTCCATCTCCTCCAAGTACCACTTTGAACCACTGCATATCAAATAGTATCATGGAGAAGCTACGGTAATCCACCGTAATAATACTTTGTAAGTTCCCAAAATACTCCATCTCATCCACAACCGTATTCGGATCCGTTGCTCGTCGCCGGCTCTCTTGTTCAAACCTTGCCATGACACCACAGTCCATTGTGGAGCGTATTTTGTCAATACGCTCCACGCGAAAATGCCGTCTGCGCGACCACTCTGCACTATATATTTTGTATTGTACATTGAAACACTCAAATTAGATGTAGCAAGCAAATTTAGATACGGCACATTCTAAACCCCTCATTACCTTTGGACTACATCCCCTCGAGAAATCCCACTCCTCCATTGAGACCTATGTCCCTTCGCCGGATGCTACGGTCAAGGCTCCATGCAACCATCGTGTTGACATAAACCGCGGCATCTCCTCCATGCCTTCGGGATATCGAATCGGTCGGTGACACGTACTACGTCGGAATTCAGCTCGCGCTTCCTCTCGATCTTGCCTTGCAATCTGGTACTTGGCGAGCCACATCTCCATGGAGGCATGGTGCAACATACAAAAGCGATTCATCTTCTCTTCCATTGAGACATCCATTCTTTTTTCTACCCCATTTCCAACCACCATATCTCCAATCAGCCTATCATCGTCCTTCAGCGTCCATAGCATTTCATTGTCTGGTTCCACCGTTGGTAGCCATTGTGAGATATGCACTAACGCCTCTGACACCAACCAACCTTCCACCATGCTACCTTCTGGACGAGCTCGTTGTCGCACAAAGCCTTTCAGGGTTTTCATGAAGCGCTCCAGGAAGAACATCCATCGCGTATGGACAGGTCCAGCAATCTCCACTTCGTCTACAAGATGCACAAGAAGGTGAACTTGTATCGTGAGCATGCTAGTGGTAGGTATTTCTCAAAGAGACAGACCGTCTCAACTGCTCCCCACCTTGCGGATTCAATAGAGGACATCTTAATCTCTTTCTGTGAGATCCATTGCACCAAAGTCGACAACTTGTAAATGGCCCCGCGAATTTCTGGAGTAAGGCATCCTGCGATCGCGATCGGTAGGACAAACTGCCACAAATGAGAAAGCATTATGAATAATGGCCACTTTTCAAATTGCAAAATGCCCACGCTAATTACAATCCATTCTGTTCACAAACCTGACATATCTTATGCCAATCATGGGATTTTAGCCCCGACAATTGGTCATCTTTAGAAAATGCAGACCTGAGAGAACGCATCATGCCCGTTGGAGTGCGGATAGACTTGATTACTTGCTTCACAATGCGCTCTTCTTTGGTAGACAAAACCCAGGGAGCGTGAGGAAGCTGCACTCCCCCTTCAGCACTCGACTACGGCCAAAGCGCCTCCATCTTACCTACCTCCTTCAAATCCATTCGTGACCCTATAGTATCTCTCTTTCCTGTGATGTGGTCCCATAGCAAGCTACCCACATTCTTGAAAATATGCATGGGATCCAACAAGTAGTTGACCTGTAAGTGGGTCCAATATGGCAACTCGTAGAAAATTGAGAACCGTCGCATTCCATTTGGATGTGATTCCGGGTTTACCATTTTCAGCTCATACCAGCTTGCAGCGTTCATACGTGCTGGAGGTCGTCCAAGAAAACCTTCCCTGAGTTCATGATCCTCCGGCAAGAAAGCGGCGTGTCCTTTATATACCATCTTCTTCATGGTTCGTGACCTTCGGGAGTCTAACTGTAGCCCACACAATGCACATGCATGATAACCTGAGGTAACCAGACCTGTAAGGCGAGCCACGACCTAGTGAATACTTGATTGAATGAAATAAAATATAGATATTACCAGCGAGAACGGAGGTCTGCTCACCTGAGCACTCTCCCAATCCCGGAAAGTCATGCATCATCCACATGAGAATGGCTCGAATGTTGGCTGACCGCCGACCATCGAGCCTGCTCATATCTTGCACAGTGACCCCCTCCTCCCACAAAATCTTAAGCTCATCGACTAATGGACGAAGATACATGTCCATATTTTTTACTTTGTAGCGGCCCGGGATGAGCAAGCTAAGGATGAGATGTCCTTTCTTCGTAGAAAGCCATGGAGGGATGTTGTAGTTGACAAGCACTATAGGCCACACACTGTAAGAAGTCGAGCGCAGACCGAATGGGTTCACACCATCCATGGCGAGACTGAGCCGAAGATTCCTTGGCTCTCGCGCAAAGCCTGGGAAGGTAGAGTCAATGTGGCTCCATGCACGCGAATCCGCTGATATTCGTTGAACTCCATCCGTGGACCTATTCTGCACATGCCACGTTGTCAAGCTTGCCATGCCAGACGTGCGAAACATGTGGTTTATGCGGGGGATGAGCGGAAAGTGTCTGAGAACTTTTTGAGGGATGGTTTGCCCTTGCAAGTCCTGTCGATACCTGTGAGCACCACACTTTGGACATGTCTCCATAGTCTCGTATTGTTATTGTAGTCCATGCCAAGCTTCCGTAAAACATATCGTGCATCATCACGAGACTCAGGCATGGTATTTGCAGGTGGTAATATATGATATTTCAATAACCTGAAAAAAATCATAAAACACCTTGAAAAAGCACAAATGTTTGCAATAATACTGTTTAAAAAAAAATCAATGAAGCCTATGTGCAAGGTACCTGAATAACTCAGTCACACTCGTATCGCTCCAACCGTATTTTGCTTGCACACTTAAGAGTGCAAGCAATGTCTTCAACCGAGATACTTGGCACCCATCATATAATGGTATGGATGCTTCCTCTCTAAGCGGGTCAGATGTCTCAACATCCATGGGAATGAATGCATCGATCATTGCCTCCATCTCAGGCTCCAAGATTGTAGGTAGGTCGGGAAGGTTGTATGTCTCCTCTGGCATTGACGGTATAGATGGGCCTTGCGAGTGGTGGATTGGCTCCTGCAATCCATCCATCGCACGTCCACAAACTCTTCTAATTGGCCGCAAAGGGTGCACTCCCCCTTGGGTCGAGACATCACCCCCCTGAATAGAAAATTTGCCAACAAGACCCAATCTTATTGTGTATGGTTTCCAATTAGCTTGCGAGTACAATGCATGATTAATATTAACTTCAAATTACCGTTTGCTGAAAATCTGCAATCGCCTGATCAATGATCTCAGATTGAAACTCGCCAAATCGTCGTACGTGTTCTATAGACAATCGGCGTTTTCGTCTAATTGCCAATTTGCATTGAGAGCAAGGACATGGGACACGCTGATTAAGATACGTCTCGCGGTCTTGAACAATAAGACCTTCTTCGTTTTCCATCTTATCTACATTACATCAAATGAGGCTTAAATGGATAGCTTTATGGAGATGTACGTCAAGTTGCAAGTTGACCATAAATCTTGCATTGTACATAGTAGTTGAGAGATTTTCCGATGTTATATCTCGGCCTTGTATCATGCTCAAGGATTTGTTTGTCCTGGTAGATAATTATTCGTTATTGTAAAAAACTGCACTAGAGGGCTTTGAGTATAAGTAATCCATTTTGAGCATCATTGAGGATCTCTTAGTCTAATAATAAATCAGTCTCAACAAAAAGCATCTTAGAAATGTGGTTTTTTTGTCCTAGGATCGTGTATTAAAATTAATGCCATCTATGAAATTTATCAACTATAGTAATAAAATTTATTTCAATCAATTCTACTCATAGTCATAAGACCTAAGAGAAAATATCCTATACTCAATTTAAGGGATTCTTCTTCTATAACAATACTTTTGGGTTCATTTTGATGAAGTACCGTAATGACCATTAGCTAGGGTATCATTTTCTTTTAGTCCTTCCGTTGACTAGTTGGCATGATTTCTATTTTTTTATGCCTATAAAGTTAATACAAAAACAATGAATTATGCGTATCACAATTAGATCCCCTACTTGGACATTATGAAGGACATGACCAATTTTAAGCCATCTTAAAGAGTCACCAATGTACGTGGCCCATGGCAAAGCACATTGCATACCATTATCGATAAGTCTATTATCTTAAATTTCCTTCCCCTCCCTCTCCCTCTCTTTCTCTCCCTCTCTCTCCCTCTCCCTCTTTCTCTCTTTCTCTCTTTCTCTCTCATTTCCTCTCCTAAACAAGCAAAAAAGAAAGTGATTCAAACATTAAACAAGCAAGAGGGAGAGTGAGAGAGAGAATGCACACTCTCTCTCTCACCCTCTCCCTCTCCCTCTCTTTCTCTTTCTCTTTCTCTCTCTCCCTCTCCCTCTCCCTCTTCCTATCCCTCTCTTTCTCTCTTACTCTCTCGTTTCCTCTCGTAAACAAGCAAAAAAGAAAGTGATTTAAACATTAAACAAGCAAAAGGGAGAGGGAGAGAGAGAATGCACTCTCCCTCTCTTTCTCTTTCTCCCCCTCTCCCTCTCCCTCTTCCTCTCTTTCTCTTTCTCTCCCTCTCCCTCTCTTTCTCTTTCTCTCCCTCTCTCATTTCCTCCCCCTCCCTCTCCCTCTCCCTCTCTTTCTCTCTCATTTCCTAAACAAGCAAAAAAGAAAGTGATTTAAACATTAAACAAGCAAAAGGGAGAGGGAGAGAGACAATGCACTCTCCCTCTCTTTCTCTTTCTCTCCCTCTCTCATTTCCTTCCCCTCCCTCTCCCTCTCCCTCTCTTTCTCTCCCTCTCTTTCTCTCCCTCTCCCTCTCCCTCTCCCTCTCTTTCTCTTTCTCTTTCTCTTTCTCCCTCTCCCTCTCCCTCTCCCTCTCCCTCTCCCTCTCTTTCTCTCTTACTCTCTCGTTTCCTCTCCTAAACAAGCAAAAAAGAAAGTGATTTAAACATTAAATAAGCAAAAGGGAGAGGGAGAGAGAGAATGCACTCTCCCTCTCTTTCTCTTTCTCTCCCTCTCCCTCTCCCTCTCCCTCTCCCTCTCCCTCTCTTTCTCTTTCTCTCCCTCTCTCTCCCTCTCCCTCTCTTTCTCTTTCATTTCCTCTCCTAAAGAAGCAAAAGAGAGTGATTTAAACCTTGAACAAGCAAAAGAAAGAGAGAGGGAGACTCACCGATGAGATATGGCGAGTGTGGGGCGGCTTCTCTTTGCAATGAAGGCTCCTCCTCTCCTTCGCGAACAACGGCGGCGGCGGCGGCGACGGCAAGTCTTCTTCCTCTCCTTCTCTCACGACGGTCGCTCTCTCCCTCGCTCTCGCTCTCAAAACTCTCAATGGAGCAAACAAGAAATGAAAACCGCGCTCGGTTTCGGTCGCATTTTTTCCCTGTGGCTCATCGCTATTTGTGTCGCGACACCAATAGCGACGCCACTATCCACCATCGCAAATGGGCGTCGCTATTGGCCCAAATCCTTGTAGTGATACTGGATGTGAAAAACTTGATGCCAAGCTCGATGATGCTTGATCTTTAGGTGGTTTTCTTGATCTTAAGGTGGACTACTCCAAAACTTCTTCTTGAGGGTTAACTTGCTGGGAATTGATCATATCTGAGTAAGAAAGGGTTACTTGAGCTGAGAACATTGAGAAAATGAAGTGGAAAAACGTTTGAAGCAAAATGGCTATGGAGTCTCTATTTAGGGTTTCAGGACACGATTGGTTTTTCTGTTGTAGCAGCTCCCATAGTGGACTATTTGGGCTCAAAATTCATCATGAGAAAGCTATGTGATGGGCTTCAAATGCCCTATAGCTAAAAAATTAATTGCAACATAGAGGAGGAGAATTGAAGGTACAAACAATGATAGGTGCAGATAGGACAGTGACAATGAATCTCAACAATACCAAAGTTATAAATCACTAATCTAAGACTACGATGTGACACAAAGGAGCACGCTGAGGTGAGAAACAAATCTCCAGAAGGAAGATTGAATATATTTGGCTTACATGAAGAGATATGAGAGCTCCAAGTAGGGTAGATGCAGGTTGGCTATGGCTACCATGAAGGAAAGAGTGGATTTGGAGTGAGAAAAGAGCTCATGAGTTGACAATGAGCTAACTAGAGTGGAAGAGGAGTGGAAGGAAGAGTTTGATAAGCTTGACCATGCTCACTGTGGCTTTGATACCATGTTGAGAAACACAGATCTTGAGTATGGTTTAGCTATGGAGGATAGAATACATAGACATGAACCATGATGACATAGACAAGAGACAATGACTGTTACTCAAGTGAATTAGGTTCCAAGATTAAGTGATTACACTCATAAACACAATCTTGAGTAGGACATGATAAGGACATAGATTGGAAGTACAAAGTACAGTAGCATTGCATTGAAATAAGAACTAAGTACATGCTTATATAATATTTCGGTTGTTCCAGTCTCCTTGCTGTGCTTATGGGATACAGAGCATCTATTCCTAGAGCATACATAATTTTTCATATCTTTCAACAATAAAGAACCATATTGTCCCTATTATAGAAAAAAACTTGTGCTCTGAGTTTTGCCCAAATATTCTCACCATAAAGTATAGTCAAGTTTGAGAGTGGAGAGAGAGATAATAGAGGTATATTGTTGAAATTAATTTTGAACAAAGTTTCAAAGGGCTTAGATTGAAAGCCTCTATTCATATACCAATACTAATTGAGGAGTGTCTTTTCATGTTAGAAAGAACCATAGTATTTTTTGCTTCAAATTTTTTGCAACAATTAGTTGAAAGATTATGCAATAAGGCAAAGAATCAATGGAGCTAAGTTGGTTTGAAACACTTGTAGTAAGAATTAAAGAGCTGATGGAAAATATAAGACTCTTTGTGTTGGTTCTTTTATTGAGTTGGGATTGTATACCTCAAGGGTCTCTCTAAAGGAGTCCATCTTTAGTGGCATAGTCATTGTTGAGCACCAAGATCCTTAGCTAATATTTCCCTTTTGGTGGTTTATTGGGTGTTAGTGACCTTTTAGAAAAGTCCACCTTGGTTTTTGTTGTCCCTTTTGGTGGTTTGTTTGGTGTTAATGACCTTTCAAGAAAGTCCACCTTAGTTTTTGTTGTCCCCGTTGAGGATCCTTTTGGATTTTTGGATTGAGTCAACATTGAAAACCAATCTCAATATGGCTCTATCTATTGCTGTGATTGATTCATTTATGGGATACCTGTTGAGAATACTAGTGAGTCAATTTTAGTGGTTGAAAGAGAGATGAAGCAACTAGAGATGGATGATCATGAGTGGCTATTGGCTATAGATGAAGGGATTGTTCACATATTTTCTTTCATAGTTTGGTTCTTCAAAGTAGAAGATTTCGTTGATTTTCAAGCTTAGCATGCTTGATCCATAAATCCCACATATTTTTTAAAAGTTCATCCATGTCACTATCTTTTTAAGAATCTACAAAAGGCATATGAGGCAGCTACCTAATCATAGGCTCTAGCACTTGTATTGATTGATTGGGCTAGGCATGGCTAAGAGCTCTATTCTTCTATGTCTCTTCACTAGTTTTGATGTAGTACACTGCATGTCTTTCCACTTAGTTGTTATGCCTTGCTTGGTCATATCATCCTATAATAGGTTCCCTAGCTCTAGCTATAGTGGAGGGTTCCCATCATGTAAAAACCAAAAAACTTAATCTACAAGAAAAAATATTGCTCTACACTATCCAATTGATCAAAATTCATCTCAAACTCTCTTTTTAGTGCTAGAGTGAAGAGTCCCCTTTTAGGTTTATGAACGCACTCTACAAATGTATACTTCGTTACTCTATCTACATCCTTCTTGAAATACTTCTCTTTTAGGGATCTTTTGAAACTAGCCCACATATTTTCATAATCTATATAGATGGACTCTTTTTGGCTTCAAATTTGATAAGAAAACCCTAACAAAATATCTTGGCATATCATCTACTGATATGATTTCCAACTCTAGCTTCTCTGCAACATAGAAGCATGAAATCCTGAAATATTTTTTATGTCAAACTTCCTAATCTCTACAATCACTTTTTGTAGAGCCCTAATAACAACCCCTTCATATTTAATCAATTCATAACTCATGAAATCCTTGATATCTATTGTTTTGACAACAACTTTATTTTCAAGAAAATTTGTATAATTGTAATAAATACATCAAAGATGATAGCTTAGGAAAACTCCACCTCGGATGATAGCTCGCCACAACTCTTTTAACTTGTAAGAAATTTTAAAAAAAATACAAAGAGAGGACTTGGAAAATACTAAAACCTTGGCCAAATAGCTTGGATATGCATAAAACAATCTGGAACTTCTTTAGCCCAGTTTTTTTTTTTGGTGGTAAAATCCTATTAGATCTCTTCAATTAGAGCAACACAAACACTTTCAATTCTCACCTACAATAGTAGGTCAATGTATCTTCAGTTTTGTCCCAAAAATAACCTCTTATATGCATGCCTTTAATCTAGGTTGAAAGCACGTATAAAGAGGTAGAATCACTTGTCTTTGTACTTCGCCCTTGTTAATCACAATAGTAGATCACTTGTTTATTTTCTTAGGCTTGTAAGACTAGCTCAAATATCCATTTATAACCATTTATAGTAGATCATGTGTGCTTTTCATTCTTTTTGCCTTCCATACTCTTGTAGTTGCTTTTCTTATATTCATTTTGCCTAGTTGCAACTGTTTTTAACCATAACTTTCACATATGGACTCAAAACAATATCATTTGGGTACTCGAATCAAAGAAAACAAACATGATAAATAAGCTTGCATGGTAGAATGGTGAAAATCCCTTGAGAATAGCCAAAGGTACTATTTTTTTGCAAACATGACACTTTTTGATATTTTTTTAGCTTGGAAGACTTGTAGCACTTAAAATAAGTCCTGAAGAAGTTTTGGTTGATTAGTAATTATCTTTGATAATTTAAATTTTCTCACATACATATTGTGCATATAAGCTTGCACTTTACACTATGTCATTCCTTGACCTACTCTTGACAGATCGCATGAATCACTGAATAACTCATCCTATAGACACACATCAAAATCTTGTAAACACTAAAGAACATGTTTATTCTCACACTTTAGACCTGCAATGACTTAATAACAAGAACATCATCACCCACTTTGGCAACTTCTTGGAGCTTGTTAGTGATTGAAGTAGCCATTTTCTCAAGAAGAGCATGGAATAGTTAGTAGTCTATAGGATCAAGCATCATAAATATACACCCTAGTATCCTACAGCCAATGGAAAAGGTGAAGTTGTTAATCTAATCCTCTATTGTATCCTAGCCATGAAGATTGCAGCATATCATCATGATTGGATGATTGACTTATAGAGGCCTTTTGGGTAGACAAGACTTCCCATAAAGCCTCAACAAGTCAGATACCATTCCACCAACTAGTGTATGCAAAGAAGCTATTTTTCCTATAAAAGTAGAGCTATCCTCTCTGCAAGTGGTCATAAAGAAATGCCTAGGAGATAATGATTTCCTTCAACACCTTCTAGTGCACTTGAAATTCTTAGAGACCCATATCATATGCCATTGTAGTACATGGATGCCATGTAGGTCTAATGCAAAGTCTATCATAATAGCTCTATCAAGCATGAAGAACTCAAGGAATTTGATCTAGTTGTACCATATAATTCCTGCTTTTGCAAGTTTCCTTGTAAGATCCAATACTCTTAGATCAACCCCTATAAGATACGTGTGGTGAATCCTAATGGCTTTGTCCAAGTCCAAGTCGTAGATGCCTATGATGATCCTTTCCTAAGTAATGATCAGTGATTGGAGAATAATTTCCCTCCATGGACATCTTGACAATGAAAGCTACATTTTCCTCTCCTTGTTTGGGACCAACGAATCATTCTATAACATTATTGTTAGTGGTCATCCTACTCATTCTAATAACGTGGTACGATTCTCCTATCCCTTGTCTCCACCACTATTGTCTTTGTATCCTCTCCTTTAGTTTGACAAATGTAGCATGGTTGGCTCTCATAACTAGTACTTTTACCTCCGTTAAAATGTTTAGAAAAGGGTTGCGGGAGAGAATGACTTTAGTCCATGCCATATTGACTTGTTCGTCGCGAAATGGTGAGAACACCCTCGAAAATATAAATGAAAATTTTGAAGATAAAAAAGGAGAAAAATAGAAAGAACTCAAATTATTATAGGAGAAAAGAAAAGCATTCCTTGTCATAACACATCTCATTCCAAGAGAATGTATTTAGGATGGGAAGCTAACTAAGGAAAAGGTGGCAACACCATTAAGTCCAAACCCTCTAATACCTCAAGTAATATTTCCTATGTACTATCCACCTCCACCTTCGTTGGAGGATTGAATGTGTACTAAAACTGAGAGGTTGAACATCGACATGATGATAACTTGGCTCTCTTTGTTAGGAAGTATTTCCTCCTTTATACCTTGGTAGCTTAATTATCAAGCCAAGTGTTTCTAACCATACTAAGAGAAAGATGCTACAATAGGCTAGGCTTCCTAAACAATTATCAAGCCAAGTGTTTCTAACCATATCTCTTTTATTGATCCATAAATGTGCTGTGTTAGTCTTAACTGTGGGGATGGTAGGGTAGAATGATTTTGCATATGTAAGTGCACAATGTGTTAGTCCATCCTATATGATCTCCAATTTTACTGTTGCGATGTGTCCCTTTATAAGATTCAATGTATGAAATATCCCATATAAATACTAATTTTCTATCACAATACATTTCACAATTTTAACACCTTTCCCAAGGTGTATTTCCAAATGATGTTGTATTTTCTTGTAATCCCAAATTTTTTTTCGAATACCTTTAGTTTACTTTATGTTCTATGTGAATAGCGACTTGTCCCCATACACCGGTCTCTTCAGGTTTGACCATTTTCTTGCAAACTCCAAACAAGGGGAAAAGCACTTGCAGAGTCTAGAAGAGATCATGTTATAGCTTTTGTGAAGAATTAGAGGATTGATCTATGATCATTTAGACTCTAGTGGACTAAGTTGAACAAGGTAAATACATTGTCTACTACTATTCATGCATGGATAGTTCGATCTAACTTAAATATGCATAAGATTATTGCTCATGATTATCCCAAATAGGGGTTTTGTGTGGATTATTTTGGGGTATTCCTCTTCTACTACTATAGTAGACTAAAATAGAGATTTTTGCTCTTATAGAAGGGTCTTTCGAAGCCCCAAACAATAATACTCTATTTGGGCTACTTTGGTACTAGATTGTTCCAATCCAAGTTCAAGCCTTTTTTAAAGCATTATACTTATTGTTTGATGTTTATCTCATTTATGGTAGACACTCAATCATAGGGGCTAAATTAAATTGGAATTTCACAGAGCCATAACCTTGGATTTAAAGCCTTTATGTGGATGCATATGTTGTATAGGGATTGAGGTCACACTCTTATGCGAGAAACATAATCTACAATTGGGTTTTCTCTATCTCTTAGATTTTAGCTATTTCTTGTCTAGCTCTGATATACATTTTCTTTTCTCTATATTGTGAATGCTTCTTACTTGAGTCACAATGGTTTTCAACCATACATAATAAACACTTCAAGGCTACAAAAGCAAATTGAAGGAATTTAAATATACTATGTCTATTCTTTCCAAGAGGCAAAGAAGAAGAGCTAGGATGCATGTTGGGCCTATGCTTTCAACTACAACCAAGTCTACTAAATATGCAAGTAAGCAACTAGTCTCTATTGCTTCTCCTATAAAAGGTGATATAATGGATGGATAAGTTAAGGTTATGTTTGACTTGCAATTAAAGCTTAGAAAAGGGGACAAATTGCAAGACCAAAGGCTATGATACGAAAAGTCTTTGTACGACAATGTATCTCGTGGCATAGCACAAAGCAAGAGCGCATGTATTGTGAGATATATAAAGATGCATTGAATAAGAATTTGTTTTTCTTTAATGATGGGACGATCCATCTAAGCAAGATAGGACTACTACTTAATCTAGAATTTGAAAAGGGTGGAATACAAAGAATGGTTAACATGGCTCTAAAGAATGCAAATACTATAGCTAGAGCATCTACCTTTTGTTTATAGATTGAGAAATATACTAGTTGTGTATCTATTCTTGGAAAGAAGAAAAAAATTGGACATACTATACACAACATAGAAAAGGAAAAACTTTCTAAAGAAGAGTTGAATCATGCAAGAAAGAGTGTTTAGAAAAAGTAAGTTGGGATGCTTTGGTAGATTATTTTTTTGTTTATGCTTATCTTTCCAAGTTTTAGAACACAAAAGTTATTGTTTTCAAAGAAAAGTAAAATAAAGATGATGAAAGTCTAGGTATGACTAAGAGAGTAACTAAAGGGAGTGGTAGATTTGATTCAAATTCACCTCCGCCTCCTATTAGGACTTCACATGAATGTACTATGGATGATTTTTTAAAACACAAGAAAAAGGGGCGTACAGTGGAGGATGATTCAAAAGAGAGGAAGCAATGACGTGTAAAAACAAAGGAAAAACAACTAGGATATAAATGGTAGTCAAACATTGAAACTACTATAGACCTAAAAAAGGTCGTGGAAGGACATATCTTGAATAGTAAAGTGAAAGTTTTTTTGAGAGAGATTGTTGGAATTGCCAAAAGAGACATGCATGAAGAAGATCACTAATATTCTTAAGACATACGTCCATGAAGAGATCATTGATATTATTAAGAGAAAATTATAGAAACTTGGAGACTTGACACATGCTATGATGCAAGGAGAAGAAGAGCCTAGATTGCATGGTATTGGCATGCACTATTTAATCAAGATGAAGGTGTTGGAATTGAATTTGTTGATGCTAAAAATGTAATTATTGATAGTAAAAAAAAACATGTGTTAAGGTTGAGAATGTAGTGGTTTGGAAATTTATACAAAATGAGTATGTCAAATGCATTACATTGATGAAGAGGCTTTAGATGTGATACCTAGAAGCCACTCTACATGAAATTATTGGGCTTGTGCAACCACTGAAACAATAGGGAAGGTTGCAAATCCAGAAACATTTGCACTTTTCTTATTGATCATGGCTCTAAATAAATGTTATGGTTGGAATTTTGTATGAGAATAATAGATGAGCGATGGGTGGAGAATGCAAGCTACCAATAATGCCCCTCTAGATTTATATGCAACTTATCCCAATGTTAAGGTGACTATTGGAGATGTCCAAGATGATGAGTACTTGTTTGTATAGGATTCCTTTTCCTATTTGAGTATGTTTGGGCACTCATAATTCATAGCTATACATATGCAGAAAAAGATGTTAGATGGGTCGACCTATGTAATGATTAGAAGTTGTGATGGAAAAATGGCTACATAGTTTTTCATTGCTTATGTGAATAATGTAAGGAACCTTCATACATTGAGAGATTATCCTTTGCTCCCCTAAATGTAAAAGAGTTTAGATATTCTCAAGAATCAAGTTTTCAGCTAGAACCTTGTAAAGCCCAACTACAATGGTGTGCGATGGAGAAAGATATTGCATTGTGGAAAAGACATGTGCTTTTCTACAAGTTTGATTGGATTGTTAGAAGGATGTTCTATATGTTTTCAAAGGGTTGAGAATGCCAAAAGAGCTACAAAATAGAATGTATTCAAGGTAGAGAAAGACTTGAAAGAAAAGGGTTGTTAGAAGCCAAAGAACAAATAATAGGTATCATGTGTCAACTATGATAAAATCTTAGCTAACAATTTGAAGATAATAGAGTTTCTAAATCAAGAATATGGGATTGGACAATGGTTTACTAGAGAGTCTCTCAAAGAGCTAAAAATAAGATGTGATGACTTTCTTTTACTTGCAAAGAAGAAATATTTTGTGAATATGTTGTCTAGCCATGGAAGATCATTTGCATTTCAACCATTTGAGATTAGTTGCACAAATTTGAGTATAGTTGCACCTACAGTTATTTTCATTATCCTACATGTACAATGAAAGTCACAGCCAATTCTAGTGCCAAAGGAGTAGCATTTACAACCCACTAGTTGCATTCAAATAGTCATTAAAGGGTGAATGTAAAATTGTATCGAAAATAATTTAACCCATACCCATGCATATATACAAGTATTTTGATGTAGCTATAGACCTCCTTCTCATTGCATATGATCTAACAATTGCATCTATAGTTTTATTATCTTATAGTATTGTAATCATTATTATTTTGCCCATGTTTAGATTGATGTGATGGTATATATGGCACCCCTTATTCTACATCCTTACTAGTCATAGAGGGGTGAAAACCATTTGGTGATGTTTGCTTTACATTAATTTTTACATTGATATTTTTTCCTAATTATTCTAAATATGAACATTTATGTTGAAGGATCAATGAGTTGTTGCTTACTTTTCTCTCATTATGGTTAATTTCATGAATTGTATGGTAGGGGGACTTGCTCGAATTGTTGTGTTGAACACACATACAATACATGAGAGTAGAAGCTCATTTAGGAACATAAAAAAGAAATGGAAGCCAAAATGTCTTTTTCCTACTTTTTTTTCCGTCTTCCTTACTCTATATAATATACAGCATAATCTAGATAAGTTACAACATAAAGGGTGAAATCTAGGGATCAAAGAAGCATCAAATTTTATTAGTAAATATGTTACTTTTCAACTCAAGCTGACAGGTTTTACATTTTTGAATAGGTATAGCAAATCCTTTTCCTATGTAGCACATTTTATGAAGACATGGAACACATACTTTGTTAGAAATTATGGAACATTGTCAATATGGAACACCCAAGGTATCGAGACATCTAGCACTAGCAAGCAAAAATAACTTTGCATGTTTGCCAAAGGACTACATATAAGTTAGGAATGTAAGAGAGAAAGGGAGAGGCGGGGGCGGCCAGGTCGTATTTTGGTGAACGAGGGATGCTATAAACATAATTAACACTGCGAGAGAGAGAGAGAAAGAAAAGAGGAGGTGGTGCTGGTGGTTTGATATACACATATATGGTTAATTAAGCACAGTCGAAGGAGATGGGCTCGAGGTCGAGGGGAGGGGAGTGCAGGTACAGAAAGTTAACGCTGGACATGGGCGAGATGACCTGGCCGGGCTGGAGCAGGCACACGCCACCGCCCAGTACCTGCAGCTGCTCGGGAGCCACCGCTCGCCAGGCGGCCGACTTGCACCTCAGACGCACGTTGGTGGCGAAGCAGCCGGGACACCGGAAGGTGATGGTCACCGTCGTGGCCGGGTGATTGAACTGCAGGTCGCGCTGCCGCACCATCATACCACTCCTTCCGTCGCATGATCTCAGTCGACGTGCAGCTGGCGGTAAGCTGACGGCGCTTAGTGGCTGATTAGCTGTAAATCAAGCCAGATAAAAATATACTGAGTCCAAACCACCAAGGTAATTCCCTATTTAATAGGCACGCATTGCAGGTTGTATAAATGGTACTGAATTTTCACTAGTGTGATGTATCACCTGAGTGTAGCTGCAGAAGCATGATGCAAATGGCTGCGGCGATCGTTAAATTGACCTGCGAGGCGGACGGAGCCATTAAACTCTGTGAGTAGGCTGTTTGTAATTATCATGCAAGCTCAGGCATGCAGAAATAGCCATCTACCATGACAATTTATATAGACAGGAGAGAGAGAGAGAGAGAGAGAGAGAGAGAGAGAGAGAGAGAGTGTGTGTGTGTGTGTGTGTGTGTTGAGCCCGCGGTGCACGGTCAAGGTCTGATAGGGCTTGCTGGATTGCCAGCTTCCCGTGGTCAACGTCTGATAGTGCTTGCTAGATTGCCAGATTCCCCGTAGCTTCCCTTACACTCTACCTTTTGAGAGAGAGAGACTGTTGAGCCCGCGGGGCACGGTCAAGGTCTGGTAGTGCTTGCTAGATTGCCAGCTTCCCGTGGTCAAGGTCTGATAGTGCTTGGTAGATTGCCAGCTTCCTCGTAACTTCCCTTAAATCTACCTTTTGAGAGAGAGAGAGAGAGAGAGAGAGAGAGCGCCATGGGTGAGAGATCCTCCTAAGCTCTCTCCCATTTCGCATGCCACTACGCTTTTATCAAACCCCCTAAACTTTCAACACCTGGGGCTCCTTGTCGTGATACTCTGTCATACAAAGATACCTCGCGAGTCGCCACTCCAAGCTTCGCCTTTTAGATGAAGGTTTCCTTTCCTATTCAAATGTTCCCCACCGTCAATTCAAATAGTAGCTCCTTCCAGAAAAGGAAAAAGAGAGAGAGAGAGAGAAGTTTGCAAGAGAGAAATTCAAAGGTATACCTCTCTTTGGTTATCATACAAGTACTTCACACCTCCTAATGACTCATAGTACATAGGTCCACAAACATCCGAATGAACAAGAGCCAAAGGCCTACCCATGTGTAGAGTGCCAGACTTCTTATGCATACTATGTGTCTGCCTACCAGACAAACAATGATCACATTACTCAAAGCACTTATAGTCGGGGGAGGGGGGGACGGAAGATACTGCAAACACGTAAGCATTTTCATTCCCTTTAAGGACATGTGCCCAAGGTGACACTGCCAAAGAGATACATGTGGAATTGCAGCTGCATGTAAAACATGATCTACAGATCCATATACAACCAAGGGATAAAAAGTGCCAGAATTGGCACCACGTGCCAAAACAAGGTTCCCACCACTTGTGATCTTTCAAGAAGAATCCCCAAAGAAAACAAAGTAACCCTCATCATCCATTGTGCCACTAGAGATAAGACTCTTTGTGAGAGTCGATACATGTCAAACATTATGCAAAGTAAACATACTATCTAAATCAAATTGTAGTCATATATCACCAATACCAACTATCTACAATGCCAAGTCATTCCCCAAACGGATAGATCGAGTCATACTATGATAGGAGTGAAACCACTCTCTATGAGGAGTCACATGAAAGGAAGCCCCTAAATCCATCAATTAACACTAAGTAAAACCAGGTAAAGTATCTATTAGTTGTGACTCATCCAAAGAAGAAGCTGCAAGTATGTAATCATCATCAGAGTCAAGTTGTTGCACTACATTGATCTCTTCGTTCTTAACTTTGAACTTAGTAGGGACAATGTTGCGATCATCAGACTTGTCCTCCGCTTTTCTTTTGGTTACCGTACAAGTTTGATTAGTTATTGAAGTGAAAAGTAAGCAAGAGATTTAAGACTTCCCCTCTTGCAAAAGTGTAAAGTAGAATATATTGTCTCACTTCATGTGTCAATTGTTTACACCTTCTCTTAAATTTAATATTCTTTGCACTTTTGTGGATACATTTTCTCTTATTCCTCGGGATGATGGTACCCTTGGAGAGCACCATGTTCATAAGTCATCCTACAAGCTTAGGTAAACTAGTGTCCTCCATAGTTGTTACCCGAACACTAGATCTCATCATTATCCGAATATTATGTTATCATTATAATATCTTTGAGATAACCAACTACTTGATCGTGCAGTCATTGCATTGACTATCTGCGATTACATAACACTGATCTCTAGATAGTCATGTTACATTCTCAAAATTAAATTGGTTAACATGAATTTACACTATTTGTGTATCTAATGTGGTCTCGAAACTCAGTCCACTAATAGTATATCAAAACCCCTCATTTGAGTTGTTTTGAATGTGACTATTTGATTTTTTTTGTCTATATCAATATAGTAAAGGGGAGAAAGAGGTAATGTAGCTTGCATATAGATGGCATACATGAAAATTTAATGTAGTGTGCACCAAAACAATACATGATGAGATTTATTGAGCCAACATGGTGACAATATAGATAAAGACCAATACACTTTTTAATATTCTTGTATGTTAAAGTGGGGTCCATAGGATTTCAAAGTTAATATACTCTAGTGCTTGTGCTTTTCTTTAAGAATAAAGTTTTATGGATACTTCATATACTTATTTCCACGTGTTTGAATTCTTTTTGCCAAACTCCAAAGTACTAATAACCTATTCTATACTCCTTTATAATGTAGGAAGTGCAATTTTCTTTGGAGTTCCAAAATCTCCACATTGTATAAAGCACTAATATGGTTCAATCTAGTAAATAGTTAATATGTCTCATACTTTCTACATATATTTGATAATCCACATACCATGAAACATGCTATTATACATTAGTATTTGGTCTATCCCCCTCTTAAGTGTATACCAGAGACCTTTCGGAGTATGTTACAACTATAGAAATGACACAACCAAACTAACTCTTGTAACTTTTTAAGTGGCATAATTATGTAGAAGTATTTGAAGACTAGAATTTTCAAATTAAATATTCAAATATAAACAATGTAATGTGTCAACACGTAAATTTGACAAGTCCCACCACAACCACATCACATAAGAGAAAGAGATGATTTAAATCTAGATGACTTAGAAGTACTTTCAAACAATCATAAATTGTGCCTAAATAATGCTCTCTACACAAGATTTTCTTACAAAATCATTCACTAGATGATTATTTTCTTACAAAAAGGTTCATTGTTATGTAAAGGTGGTTGTGATGGCATTGTATTTCCATCTAGAGGAGTGTCAAATCTACTACATTAGACTATCAATGCAAAGCTATAAATGAGAAACTTACATAAAGTGTCATATATTCCTTGGAATGAGTTAATGAACCTTGATATGAGTGGGTGAATAGAGCAAGATGGATGTGGAGCCTTCTTCTAGAGCACATGTTACTGTATACAACGTATTTACCAACAAATTTAGCTAGGAGATTCGACAATCATACGAAAAATAGATTTATTAGCACAAAAATACTTGCATTTTGTTAAACTTTTGGAGCATAAGACCTATATTTCAATATAATACACATTGCATAATATGATATCCCAAAACACACTATGTAGTGCTTCATGCAATCTAGAAGCCTATTCTAATGCATTTTGGCATTGATGTAGTGCAACTTTTCTCCAAGGAGGGGTTGAATAAATGAATGACATATTTTCTATTGTCATTGTGTAAAATACTTGTCTTATTTAAATTACAATCAACCATTTTCTATTTAGAAAATTTATTTAATGATGCAATATTAGCTAATGACTAGATTTTATACACTGTCTTCATTGTAATCCTTGGCATATATCATGGAATCAATAATGTAATGCCATTATCTTGATAAGCATGGATATTGAGAAATCCTTAAATAGAGTTTTTGAAATATCAAATTGATTGATAGTGGTGCAAGATTTGTAACCACTTGAAAGCTGATCAAGATTTCATCAAAGAGCTATGGAAAATTTATTATCAATTTTCATTGATTTATTAGGATTCAGGATAATTAAGGAAATGATTGCATTCTATGGATTTGGGGGGATCGGAGGAATTCTAGGCCTCTTTGATTGAAAAGTACATATAAACACATGAATGTGCCAACATTGATTTGACAAGTCCATACGGGCAAAAAATAGATCTATTTCATTCTCTATAAAGAGGTAGCTTTCAAAATGTATGAATTTCTATAAAGAATAAATATTTTTTTCATAGTACAAGTATCTTTGGCATTGTAAGCTTATGTCTATAATAAAATTTACATGTCTACAGATCAACCAATAACAACATTTAAAGTTTTAAACATCAAGGTGAAAGGTGAAGGTAAAGATTCACATTTATTCCATTATTATTTTATGATGTTCCCAGTCAATGGAATCAAGTCATCTGACGGGCAAGCGGCTCCTCAATATTTGGATCTCTTACGCCTAGTTTCATTTGAATTCCAACGTTTGTTACAATGACATGATTGCCACTATCAAATTGTTTGACCCTATCAAAGCTTGAGGCTTGGATATCTCAACATTATCGCAATTGTATATCCATAGGGGCATACCCTCCTCGTAGTCTTTTCTCTCACGAATGAGATCTTATCATTGCAATACATATATAGGAGCTTTCGAGCCCTATTTGCCAACAAATTGTTTGGAATTGTACTACACATAGTTATGTGTGCTCCACTTTGCTTTGAGCTACAGTTGCTAGCACATTGTGCAACTTACATAGCTAGGGATCTCAAATGTGGACAAGTGTCCCTTGCATTCATACTCCACCATCTTCATGTCGGTTTCTCCTTGGCCATCTTCCACAAAGGGATTTTAAAATGCACCTTCTCTTAGCATAAATCTAGATATCTCCTTAACACTTTCTTTATGTGGTATGTCATTGTCTACATAAAACGTGTTGACCACAATATATAAATTTCTAACCACCTTGATGTTGCTCCAAAAATTAAATCCTCAATACTCAAGCTCTAAAGGTACAAGACAATATGTAGTGGTGTATGGGCTACAACCCATCTCCTCTAAACATATTCTAAGAATACCTTTCTCTAAAATCGAGCTTGAAACTCTCCAAAGTTAGAAGGATGGTGTGTTTGAGATCGATAGATATTTGGCTAATTGACAATGTCACTCTATGAGTCAAACATCTTGACTTCTTTATATGAAACTATTGCAACAAAATCCCTCTTTTGAATGGCCTTGGCTGCTGGTTTGAAAGCTAGGCATCGACACCAACATATGGACTTCTTCACACTACTAAGAAATTATATTTAATGTGGGGTACACAACCAAAATACATGGTATGGAAAAAATTACACTCCCAATGCATATATTGACCTAAAAGGATTTTGGTGAATTTCCATTCTATCCTCAGTGACTTTCTTTTGCAGCTAGAACCTAACTTTGCAATAGGCAAGTCATTGGAAGAACCACTGGTTATCTTTGGAAGTTGGGGAATTGGTGTCTTAATATTTTTGTATACCACGATGCACATGGATATAGTAAGTGATCAATGATCACTTTTCTATAATCTTACTATCTACAACTTACAACAAATGCTTACAATAAAACAAGACAAAGAAACAAGTAATAAATCCATAGAATTCAAAAAACTGGACAAGTATTTAATCATTGAAATTCATAACCTTCAATATCCAAGTAAGTATAGTTTATAACAAAAAATATACATGCACATGAAAATACTATTCTTATATCATTTCAACATTTGTATGCAATTCATAAAATCTAGTCATTTTGATAATAAAGTTGATCTATTTTTAATTCGTGTTACATGAAAAAATCATTTAAAAGATAAATAAACATGAAATAAGGATAAAATATTGATTGGATTTTTACTTTAAGAATAAGCATAGATTCAACTAAATAGGTAACAATACTTGGAGCATTTATAGCTTTTATATAGCATTAATAGTCATAGACTATTGTTTACATATTGTGTTCACATAGTTATATTGTTACATTATGTAATTATTCAATAAGAAACGTTTATACAACTTACAAACCCTAAGCATAACATGAGATAAAATTTGTAAAATAATGATAAACAAAGACTAATGAACTAATTTTTTCCCAATTAAGGACAATATATTCCAAAACAAAATAACATTGTACAAGCTAAGATATTAGCCCATTTAAAAAATTTGAGTGGTTCTAAATTGCTATTATCTAACCCAATGCTTTATACCTATGATAAATGCAACTCATGAAAGAACCAAATATCTAAGATATAAAGCACTTTGTGATTTCTCCATTGTTTGTTTAGAAGCAATGACTAAAACTAGCAAATAATCAAGGATTGTATTTTACTTTCATTAAAATAAGTAACCCAATATTATTTTCATATGCTTTGGTTCCTTACTATTAAGTATCCCTATGAACACAAAGAATGTAATCAAGCTCATCAAAAATATTATTAGAACCATAAACTCAAACTATGAGATACTATCAAGGCTATGTATGAGATACTATCAAGGCTATGTAGCTTTAAGAGAGTTCTCGACTTGAGAAGGATAAACTCCCCAATAGACTCACCCAAGAGCCTAAAAAATGAGATATTTGATCAAGCTCATTTATATATAGTGGATATTCTAAGGTTTTATTCCCACTGGGACTTATTTATAGCCTAATGGGTCCAAGGGAATATAACTATAAAACCCCATTGAGTTTACTGATATATTTCTTCAAGATGCCTACTTCTAAATTTATTCTCTCAATTATTTAAAAATAAAGTAGAAATGTTTATAAATTATAAGTACTTTAAGATGCCTACTTCAAAGTGCTAGGAAGCACTGTCCTAGACATTACTTTCTAGATCACCTATACATGATTTCATCCTAGTAGAGATCTATCCAATGCCTTAGAATGTTCCAAAAAGAAGGATGATTATGTTATAAATATCAAGGAGATTAATATTGAAAAGATATTATTACAAAGTTGAAAGGAGCTAAATCACTCCTGAATATACAAGTGACTGTTTGTAGGCATCGAAGGAGCTACATCACCCCTGAATTACTATAGATAAATGAAGGAGCTACATCAATCTTGAATTACAATAGATGAAGGAATCGAAGGAGATAAAGGGCCATGAAATTGCTTTATCTTGAGTGTGGATATAATCGGCTATGCAACATAATCTGTGACATAATAAACTTAATAGAAAATATTATATCAACATTAGAACACAATCACAATGTCATAAATCAACTCAGCAACTAGAATATATGATAAAAATTTCATCAGCTCATCAGCTAGAATATACAAAATAGCAGGTGGCATACCACTAGCAAATGGAAAGAAGAATGGACGAGATGAGCATTATCAAGACGAAAACATTAGCTACAACATCAGCTCCTTAGCTAGAATAGATAAAATATCAAGTAGAATAAACATAAGCTTGAACAGACGAATCAACTGAAAATAGACAAACAACAACTGGAAACAATGAAACATCAGTAGGACAAAACACAACTCGAAACAACGAAACATCAGCTGGAATAGATGAACAACAGTTGGAAACAATGAAACATCAGCTGGAATAGACGAACATACTGGAAACAACGAAACATCAGCTCATATATCATAAGCTAGAATAGACAAACATTAGAATAGAAAACGAAAAGAATGAAGCATTAGCTAGAACAACTCAAGAGCTAGAATAAAGAAGAATAAAGAAGCAAACATGGTTTGGAACAACTCAACAACCAGCTACAATAAAGAACGAAACATCAGCTGGAACAACTCAACAGCTGGAATAATAAGGAATGAAACATGAGCTAGAATAACTCAACAGCTAGAATAAGGAATGAAACATGAGCTGGAATAACTCAACAGCTAGAATAAGGAATGAAACCTCAGCTGGAACAACTCAACAGTTGGAATAATAATGAAACCTCAGCTGGAACATTTCAAGAGCTGGAATAAGAATGAAATGAAATATCATTCCATCAGCTCGAAACATTTCTTATAAACAAAGCGTGGAATAATTTCAACGCATTAGCTGTAATATAGATGAAATGATATAAACATAGCATGAAGAGCCAAAAATTAGCTTTTCCTTGATCCACTGCTGTGGTACCTTTTCTTTGATCCACTGCTGTGCCTAAGGGAATCACGCTTTGTGCTAGAGTTGTATCTACCAAGACAGATACATCTCTACAAACTATATATAGCTAATCACTTTAGCGATCTAAAAAGAAATCATAAAACACGTTCAAAAAGCACAATTTTTTTTTATAATGGTGCCAAAAAGAAATCAACGAAGTGTATGTAGAATGTACTTGAACAATTCGGTCACACTCGCATCACTCCACCCGTATTTTGCTTTCACACTTAGGATTGGAACCAGTGTCTTCACGTGGGATACTCAGAACCCATCATATAATGGTATGGATGCTTCCTCTGTTAGCTTATCAGATGTCTTGGCATCCATTGGCATCAATGCATCGATCATTGCCTTCATCTCAGGCTCCAAGATTGTAGGAAAGTCTGAAAGGCTGCATGTCTTGTTTGGTATTGACGGTATAGACTGGGTCGTGCCTTTCAAGTGGTGGATTGGCTTAGGCACTCCATCTATCACATGCCCATGAACTCTTCTAAAACTGGCCGCAATAGGTGCATTCTTTCTTGGGATGAGACGTCACCTCCATGTATAAATTTTACAGCCACGTCTAATGTTTTTGTATATTATATTCAATTAGTTTGCAAATATAAGGCATAATTGATACACATTTTTCTTACCATTTGCTCAAAGTCTGAGATTGCCTGATCAATTATCTCTGATTGAAACTCACTAAAGCGTCGTAAGTGTTCTATAGAAAAGTGACACTTTTGTTTGATTGCCAACTTGCAATGAGAGCAAAGACATGGGACTCGCTAATTAAGATACGCCTCACGATCTTGAAAATCACCACCATCATTGTTTTTCATTTTGTCTACATTACGACAAAAAATTGGGTTTTTCTTTTTTAATTTGTTGGAGAAGGGATTTCTTCTCTTGTAACTCAATAAAATTAACATACACTTAAATGACTTGGTTTACAACACATAGCAACTTTAGATACTTGGATATTATACATATTAATAGTATGATTACCCATAGATTCATTCAAAATAAACATTAAACAACTTTTAGATTTTCTATCCACTATATCTACTTAATGTTGGTTCTAATATAGGGAAGATGATTGGCATTGATAAAGCAATATATGCCATTTGATATCCAACACCTTTCATAAATGTAGAAAGATCATAAAGTCAATCTAAGATGTGCACAAATTGATCCCTTTTCATCCAAATTCAGTCTACCTCGTACGAAAAGTTCCACCTCAACCCCACAAGGATCAACCTAAAGCAAGCCTTAATCGTGACAATAGTCTCCTACCACGTTTATCTAATATTAGCTTAAGATAACTACTTTGCTATCATCTCTCAAACTTAAGTAGAACATTGCATTTGTTTAAAGAGAGTGAGAAATGAGGGGAGTAATATGTAGCAACCACTTTAATAATAAGGTATAGTCTCAACTCAGGCCCCCTAAAATAACATTGATTTGAATCTAGGATGACATAGTAGGATAGTTGAAATTCGATCATTCCTAACTTTGGTCTATAAAAAATCCATCGGTAATTTAAACACCCCTTAACCCCTTTCCCTCAAAGAGTAGCTTTAGTTTTCTAACTAACCTTCCCTAATTTATCAACCTTTCTTTGCACTCTTCATTTTATGTTCTCTCCCCCTTCTCTTTATTTCTCTCTCTCTCTCTTTCTTTGTTGCCCCTCTCTTTGTTTCTCTCCACCCCCTCCTGTTTTCTCGCTCATTCTTCTCTCTCCCTTCCTCCCTCTCTCTCTTTCTCTCTTTCTTTGTTATCTTTCATGTTTATTCTCTCTCTCTCTCTCTCTCTCTCTCTCTTGTTCTCTCTTCATTTTCATTTCTTCTTCTCCCTCTCTCATTTTCGCTCTTATTTCCTCTTTTTCTCCCTCAATGAACCTCACTCTCAAGAGAAACAAACAAAAAAAGAAGAAAGAACAAGAACAAACCAAGAGGATGATGGATTCTTTGTCTCCTCTTCACGACAAACCCTCTCCTTGTTTCTCTTCACCCCCTCATTTTTTTTCACTCATTATCATCTCTCCCTCCCTCTCTCTCCCTCTTTCTCTCTTGTTTTGTTATCTTCTCTCTCTCTCTCTCTCTCTCTCTCTCTCTCTCTCTCTCTCTCTCTCGTTTTCTCTTTCTTTTCCTTTCTTCTTCTCCCTCTCTCATTTCCTCTCTTTCTTCCTGAATGCACCTCATTCTTGAGAAAAACAAAGAAAATAAAATAAGAAAGAACAAGAACAAACCAAGAGGGTGCAATGTATTCACTGCAAAGGCCCAAGGATTGATTCTTCGTCTCCTCTTCGCGACGGTTCTCTTCACCCCCTCATTTTTTTTCACTCATTATCCTCTCTCCCTCCCTCTCTCTCTCTCTTTCTCTCTTGTTTTTTCTTCCTTCGTGCACTTCTCTTCTTTGTGAACAACGATGGTGGCAGCGACGGCAATGAGAAGCTATGCTTCTCTCTCTTTCTCTCTTCCTCTCCCTCTCCCTCCCAAAGCCACGATCTCTTTCGCTCTCTCTCAAACCCTTTCTCGCAAAATGCTGTGCTCGAGTTTCACCCATTTTTTTTCCTTTGAGTACCATCACTAGTTGCGTCACTATTTGCGTCGCTAATGTCTGTCACTATGATCGTATATCCTAACTGCAAAAGGAATATAAGAGAAGAGAGATAAGATGAAGAATTCGATATTACTCGCTTCTCATAAGGATGTGCAAAAACTAATTACATTCATTCGAATGTGCAATACTTATCCAAATTCCTCCATAGGCATCTAAGAGACTACCAAGCTATCAAAGGTATTGACAAAGTGGGCTATAGAGTTGGAATCACATCTCTTTTCTTATGGAGGAAATTACAAGGAAAATTTGGCAAACATTTTCAATTATGGAGAAAACCCAAAGGTGATAAAGGAAAATGAATGAAAAAATACCTTACTTAAGTCAACAAATATTGAGGATACCTTCACTTTATTCTTTGATGATTCTTTACAAGAGATTACATAAGGAAGCTTTTGGCCGACTTACATAGTATAGTCCACATGTGGAGTTGATCAAGTGATATGGATTTAAACCAAAAATGAAATATCCAATGTTGAAGAACATGCTACAAGTGGTTCATGATTGAGGGTTAGACAAGATGCCTTGACAATGTTGAAGTAATGAAGCATTAATTTTGAGGCGTTTCCATAGGAATCTTGTGAATACCATTGTAGCACAAGAAGCTATCATGGTGATGCTTTTCGCCACTACAAGGCATTCTACATACTAGGAAGAAAGAAAGTTTTTGGCCTTAGAGGATAAGTTTTTCCTAATAATAGTTGTTTCTAGGGAGGTGAAAAAGGAAAAGAAGTATACTTTTAAGTTAGGGAGAGGGAGAGGGAAGGTATGGAAACAATAGTAGATATTGAATTGTGAGTATGGGGGAAGGAGTGGAGATACATTCTTTCAGATGAAGAGTAAGATACAAAGAGTAAAGGCTCTTAAAACTAATAAAAGAAATTGTGTATGCATGAATGTATTAGGCACAATTCATGATGTAGACAACAAATTTTCAATCCATTCATACTTTTTATGTGAGCATCTGCTTAACTTGCATGGCATATTCTTTGAGTGCATATCTTCTTCAAGACATTGAATGCTAGAGCATAATGTGCATCTATGGCATAAAGAAATTTCTCACAATCAAGTGTACAAGGGTGGTGCAAGAGCTTGTTGACTGGGAAATAGAGTGAGAAAATGGGTTTCTTCTCCTATGAATGAGAGCTTGAGAGGGTATGGGTTGAGAGTAGTTTCCTTATTCAACGAGAGGTGACATTGAAAGGAGATTTAATATTTATGGTCTTATAAGAATATTACTGTATTTATGGCCCCTAGGGAGAGTTTCGGTGTATACAACCATATTATTTTTCATTTCAAGATGTTAGAAGGGGACATCCTATATGTAGATTCCTTATATATTTAAACTAAGATCATGTGTTTATGTGTAAATATTCTAAGGAAAAGCTAATGTTGAATGTGTTGAGAAAATGTTAGGATACACTATGGATTTTATTGGCATGTATCATGTTTGCATGAGCTTGTGTATGGGTATGTGTGCTTAGATATGAACAAGGGATAGATGAAGCCTATCAAAACCACAGAAAAGAAGAGAAATATGGATTCACATGAAGGAGATAAAGAGGATGGTGGTGATGTCAAAGAAGAAGGATTAATCTCCTATCTTTTGAGCTTTAGAGAGGAGACAAGAAGGTGGCTAGTATGAGTAAAAGGAGGCGGAGTAAGTGCATCTCTAAAGGGTCTAATGGATCTTAAAGGAAGGCCAAATTTACAGGGAGAGAATAATCTCAATATTTATTACAAATTTGTGGAAGGAAGGCTTGCACACAAACAACTAGAGAAGGATTGATAGCTGCTAGGGATGCAAACATGAAGATCAACAAGCCAAGACTCATCTTTGAAAGTGCATGGATCCATTCCAATGTTGGAAATGAACCTTCATAAAAAACATAAGGTTGAAAACCATCACACCATAAAAGATGAGCTTAATATCCACATTAAGATCCATTAAGATTCCTAGTAATTTGTGGGATAATTTTTTATGGATGTGGCCAATAGGATTATTGGGCAAGCAAGGGACAAATTGATATGCTGTGGATCCAAGGGCAAGAAGTGAGAACAAAAGTTATTGTTTTCATAGCATCTAGTTAGATCAAATGATAAAAATCATGGATGCATGATGTTTCAATGGTAGCAACAAGGCTTAGAGGAGTGATCACTTGGTTGACAAGGTGGTGCAGCATCCAACTCTATTGGAGTGTGCGACATCAATGTCTACAACAACATCAAATGAGACAAGGTAGTGGCCTTGCAAGAAGCAAAATAGGTTGGTGGGTAGATAAGCATGTTCACAAGCATGGCTTACAAGACTAGAATTGTC
Organism: Lygodium microphyllum; assembly: GCF_053477565.2. Classification (NCBI taxonomy): domain Eukaryota; kingdom Viridiplantae; phylum Streptophyta; class Polypodiopsida; order Schizaeales; family Lygodiaceae; genus Lygodium; species Lygodium microphyllum. Next base: position 50,058,470 of record NC_141160.1, on the reverse strand, counting down.
ACTACACAGTATATATTAGTACATTGGTTAAAAGATATCATTTATGAAATTGTTGTAGGGCCTTGTTAAGTTTTCAAGTGATTTTTCAACTCCTAGTTTGATGGCTTACGGAATGAATTCAATATGAAATGGCATTGGTGTGCTTCCAACCTAAGAATCATAATGGAGACCATGTATTCCCATACTTCTCGTGTTAAGAATGATGTATCATGAAGAATAGACAGTTTATATGTTGTCGGAGGGGTTTTTGTTGAAAGGTCGAATCCATCGAGGATCAGAGATAGAAGGAAGTAGAGATAGGAGATGGAAGAGTAAAAAGAGAATAGATAAGAGGTAAACACAATAATGACAAAGCACAATGAATTGAATCAATATGCATTAAAAGAACCTGGACTCCTTGCACTACTCAAAAGCAATCTCCAGGCATTAGATCTCTTCGAGCTTCTCCATAGAACAAAACGTCCATCAAAATTATAGCTCCTCTCCTACTTGGAACCCAAATCTGATGGCTCCGTTGGCTTTGAAAGAGGGATAAAACCCTAGGACACATGGTCACGGTTCTCCCAAATCACTTCTTCTTCCTCTTCCAGTTCAAAACTGTAGTTTTTAGCCTATCAATAGTGATCGCGACCCACACGATTTTGTCAGTCTATCTTTTTTATGAAAATCCCATAACTGGCTGAAAAAGCAACTTGCTTTTTGCATGCCATCCTAAGCTAGAAACTTTTCTACATTTTCCAAAATTTTACAATAAATAATATCAAAAGTAAGCTAAAATTATTCAAAAATCTAGTACTTTTAGATAATCCATGCCACTCACACTAGTACTAATGAATCAGATCACATTGACTCTCTTGATCAATAAGAAAGTCAGATGATGATGCATTGCATGCTTTTTCACACTGTGCCCACATAGCATCACAACATCCATCCCCTCTATACCTACACATCCTCCGGTATGTGCCAAAATCCTAGTTGTCACCAGATTTTGAGTCCTCCTCATCCTTTGCAACCATATCCTTTCCTTCTTCATTTTCCATATCTTCCTAGCTAGCCCCTGTATCATGGCCACTGTTTTCTTCCAAATTCTGGTAACTCATAGGCAGTAGATTCCTACCTCTTGAATAATTTGATTCTTTTCCCTGCTACGAGAAGTTTTATGGCTATCCCATCTAGTTCATTTAATGCATAAGTAGCATTATCAAACACTTGTCTTACCACATAGGGTCCAAACCATCTTTTGGAAACTTTACTCATAGCACTATGTCGGTTGTCTAAATTACTATCATAAACCAATACCCAATCCCCATCTTGTATGGTTCTTAGTCTTAGTCTATGTCTTTTGTCAAACCGTTTCTTGTTTTGTATCCTTATTGCCCTTAACTTTGCAATTGCTGCCTTTATGTCTTTTGACTTTCTTTCCAACTGTCTAATGTGTAAGGCCAATAACTCCTTTCGATTCAACTCCTCCTCCCAAGGTAGCACACTTTGTGTGACTGTCATCTCTTTTATCGGCATGATAGGTTTTTGGCCATACATCAATTCTGCAGGCACATATCCTATAATGGCACTATGAGTTGTTCTGTCAGCCCACAAAGCATAAGGGAGCAATCATGGCCACTCTTTTACCTTCTCTCCACATGCTTTTGCCAATGCCTCACAGATGAATACATTTGACATGTCTTACATGTTTCCACAAAGTGAGAAATATCCGTATACATACCCTACCACCAATATCTTTCTTTGATCTTTGCAAAAGTACCCCAAACACCTCTATGACCAGCCCACAAGCTTTCATAAAATTCTTGCATAGCATTTACTTGTGAAGCTCTGTCACCCAAAACTCGCAATAGCATACCCTGTTTCTTTTTAGCATGTTTCCATAAGTATCCATCTTTTAAGAAAAACCCATAGGCTTTCCTCTTGATCTTCTTAAACTCCTCATGTGACCATTCATCTCTCTTTGTTAATGTACTGAGGTATTGACCAATTCTCAACCACTCTCAAGCATATTTGTCTTCCAAAAACACTTCTACACACAATGCAAAACATCTAAAGTGTGTTGTCTTTGTTGTCCAAGCTTCTGTTAATGCTGTAGCAACACCTTGCATTGCTAAATTCACTCTTGCAACATCATTTTCAGTTGCAAGAAAGGCATCTTCTTCCTCCTCATCCATCATCCCATCTTCATTCTCATAGCATGCTCAAAATAACATGTCTACCACTCGGTTGTCTCTTCTTGAAATATGCTGAAATTTAGGGTTCAAAGATTTGATGTATGCAATCCATTGAAGCATAGCAATGTTTGAGGTAGCACAACTAGTAATCATACCCAATACCGGCAAACAATCGGTCTCAATGACTACATGAGCACCCATAAAATACTTCTTATCGCATTTAAGGGCTATCACAATTCCCCATAATTCTCTTTTAACTTGTGGATACCTTCTCTGTCGTTCAATCAATACTTTAGCACCAAAATGTATTGAATATCTTTGCCCTTCCTCATCATCTTGCCCAATTGCCCATCCAATCCTAATTGGGCTTGTATCCACAGTAATAATGATAGGCTTTCCATGTGAATAGTCAGCCTTTCTCAATGTAGGAGCAGATTTTAAGAGAAGCTTCAATTTCTTCATTGCTTTCTAATGCTTCCTTTCCCAATGGAATCTCTGACCTTCCCTCAGAAGCTCATAAAGAGCATCAACTACATGTGCAAATTGAGGAATTCATATAAATTAGAACACACATGCACCCAAGAATCTACGCACCTCTGATACATTCATGCATACATCTTGCATTCTATCAATCCCATCTTTTTTTTTGTGATGGTCTTTGCCCATAAGGCCCACACATAGGCCCAACAATCAAAACCTCTTCAACTCCAAAGACAAAATTTTGTCCAAAAAGAGTTAAATGCACCCCTTTTAGACGCATCAAAATCCTCTCACAATCCACAATATGGTCTGCCACAAATTGTCTGCATCCATGAGCATCCATCTCTTCATTCTTTTCATCCACTGCATACCCTTTGATTGGAACATCATCCAAGAAGGGCATTGTCAATTGTGGTATAAAATCCATGAGTACCCTATTCATAACATTTGTCATGTGTGCTAACTGAGTTTGTTGCACCCTGTGGGAGAGTACACATCTGTACTAACCCCGAGGGAGTCTTCATGGTTATGATATCCCTGCTTTCAATTGCAAGCTCAAAATAATCATACCCCGACTAAAGATCACCCAAAGAATAGATTGCTCTGCCTACAAAAGCCTCTGCAAATACATCAACCACAGGACGTGCACCCACATTTCTTATAGTCACTTTATTGATTGGTTGCATATCTTGAATAAATTCCAAAGCCCCATTCTTTTTGGGCACAGTAAACCAACGATTTGAGTACGGGGGTGAAGAGGGCTCCAAGATCTTCATGCAAATCTTCTTATTTAGCAAATCCATCAGCTTTGGCAAGTAATCTTTAGGTACTAGAATAGGCCTCAAGTTCCATGGCACATGTGGCACAGTAAATATTACCATAGGAGAGACAACATTTGAATCCAGACAACCTATTTCACTTGATTGAAATGCAAATGCATTTCCATGCCTAGCCAACATCTGCATAAAATAGTCTCTCTCAATAGGCAAAAGAAACCCTTCTGCACCAACTTTCAGTTCCTGTAATGTTTCAAATGTAAACTGATGACCTATATCTTTAGGATCCTGTAAGCTTGGCTACCTTGACACTTTTTCATACAAACCCTCACTCTCTGGTGGAAGTGGCAAAGAAATTGGTTTCACCTTTTTGTCAATATCTTATACTTTGTCTCCACAAGTGCTTTAGCCCATTGTACTCCTTTCTGTTGAGCAAACAATACTATGATATCATACATGTCCAAAGAACATACTGACAACACTCTGTTTTCAGCCTCATTTTCTGCATGTATAGTTGTTGAAATTTTAGCCATAGTGTCATTAATATTCAGCCCATAAAAGATGCATGAAATGCCTTCATTTTCAGCTAATAGTCCCAATGCTCTTAGTTCCTTAGTAGCGCGTTTCATAGATATGCATTCAGCCTTGCACATAGCTTCCATAGGCTTAAACTAACATGAACTATTTGCTGTAAAATAAGAATAACCAATAGTAAATACATGCTTCATTCCATCAAGAGGCGAGTACATCCTTTGAACAGTACTAATGTAGCCCTGCATTACAACAGTGCTTAATGAAAATCCAGGTCTTTGAATTCCCTTGCACTTGGAGCCAAAGAAGACTCTCGAAGTGTATCTCGATTTTCTAGGATGATTAATACAAACAGTAAGAAATTGGACTGCTTTCTTCCCATCCTTGCTTCTGACTCTTGCATAAGTAGAACCATCATCAAGCACCTTTGTTTCCATATGCATTCTTGTAATATAGGGCTATCCCAAAATCACTGCATATGAGGAATTATCTTGCATAAAGAAGTGTTTCTCTTCTTGTACATCACCAATTGTCACTTTTACATTAGGACATGCAGCATAAAGCTCTCTAGAAGAATTATTTGTAGCCCTCATATGCCAACCATGATCAGTGTCTATAGGCCATGCACTATTTTTATACAATCCATACTCAATGACATTTATCTCAAACCCATGATCAAGTAAAGCAACACAAGGAGTTTCACACTCCCCTATTTTCACTATCATTTTAGTGGTAGCTCTAGCCCAATGATTTCTTCTGTAGTGACTTCAAGGAATAAATCCGAGAGTCTCTTCCCCATATTGTTTCATCTGCCTTACACCACCATACATATTGCTACAAGACAATGCATTTTCAGCCACTTTTTTCTCTTTTCCACATGATATAAACTGATGAATGGCATCTTGCATAGATAATCAAGTACTTACTTCATGCTCATTTTCAGCTTGAATACCCAACAAACTAGTTTCCTCTTCAAATTGCAGCAATGCACTAGTGGTATCACCAAGAAACTGATGCTTTCTCTTAATTATGTCAATTATCTCATCATGAAATTCTTGCTTGGCGATGCCAAGCACCTCTCCCAAGGTGAATTTGACCCGACTATTTAAGATCCGCTCCTCAAGAACCTTCTTAAGATATGTGGCTGTCTCAATGTCAGATTGCAACTTATATCCTACCTGCTTGCCCTTCTTTTTGCCCTCTTGTTTGTTATCCTGTTTTTTCTCTTGACTGACCTCTTTCATAACATGCTAGGGAGGTGGCTGATTTGTAGCTTTAGGCTTATCCACACTTCTTCTTGTCATTCTTTTAGATGTCCATGCATTATCTTCATCTCTTTTTTATTTCTCTTCTACAAGTACATCCGTGTTTTGTACCTTTGCTAAATATGCATACATTGAATATGCATCTACTGGTGATTCCCAACCAGTTATGTCACGAATGTCTTGCCTTGCATGAGACATTTCACAATTAGTAACCTTTCTCTTTTCAGTTGTATGTAAATCATGTGTCCATATTTAAGTCTTTCGACCAATCATCACTTGGCCATGCATTTTATCCAACTGTAGACTAAAAGTAGAAGCATGTACCGCCGCATAAGCATTTCAAACAGCCAAGTATTCCAACAACTTCTGCATACCTCCCTTTCCAAAATTCAAAGCAAGAGGTAATCCCGTTTCTTGTGCATGCGACATGCCATCTTTCCAAAAGATGAGCTATCATGCCAAGCCCTCCTGATAGGCAGCACAATCCTTTCTCTCATGCTGCAAACTATCACACCACACACATCTTTTTTCTGGCTTAGGCGCTACTGCCCATCCCCTGAGTCTTTTGTCATTTTTCATCCAATTTTGCAACCTTCAATTGAAGATCCCACATCCCTTTGACCAATTCATCTAGGACATCTTCCCTAATAGAGGGAACAATAGTAGGTATAGCCATAGGGTTAGCCACCAAAGTAGGTGGCTTACTGGATACATCAACTGTCTTGCTCGTAATAGTGGGCGAGCTAGAGACATGCAATCTTTCTCTTCTTCTATGCTTCTTCACAAGTGCAGTAACAACTTCCTTGACATGTCTCCACTCTATTTTAAGACCTGTCTCTATAGTCTGATCCTCCAACAAATCATCAAGCTTCTATTGAAGCTTAGGATCAGTTGCTTGTAGAAACAATTCAATTTTCTGAGTTGCAAGAGGTTGCTGTTCTGCAAGATTCAACTATTCAAATCGACTTTCAAAATCTCTTAACAATTCTGTAGCCACAAGACCCTTATTAGGTTGTAAAACCCACTCCTGAAAAGTCTCACGTGTAATCAAACTGGTATCTTCAATATAAAATTCTTCCCTTAGTGTCTTCTTGAAGGTTACCCAGTCAGCATCTTGCATGTATAATTCAATAATTCGTGCTTTCAGTTCATGTACAGTAATACGTACAAAATATCGGCTCCATGCAAGTTGAGCCACCCAAAACAATTCCATCTTCTGAGCATAAGTATGCACATATGCATATACATTCCTGCCATTGAATAACTTCATCTCATGCTCAACTGCTTGCAGAGCATTCATCACAATACTTTCTGTTTGAGCAAAAGTTTGCATCACCTGTTGTTGTTGTTGTACTTGCATAAGCATATTCATATTTTGCACCAACTGTTGCAAAACATCACTAGAGATTGTATTCGAAGGTTCTCCCATCTTGTCTTTCCTTCTTTTGATGACCTTTCACGTCGGGTTCACCAATGTCGGAGGGATTTTTGTCGAAAGGTTGAATCCACCAGGGATGAGAGGTAGAAGGAAGTAGAGATAGGAGATGGAAGAGTAAAAAGAGAATAAACAAGAGGTAAACACAATAATGACAAAGCACAATGAGCTGAATCAATATGTATTAAAAGAACCTGGACTCCTTGCACTACTCAGAAGCAATCTCTAGGCATTAGATCTCTTTGATCTTCTCCTTAGAACAAAATGTTCATCAAAATTATAGCTCCTTCTCTGTTGCTTGGAACCCAAATCTGATGGCTCTGTTGGCTTCGAAAGGGGGGGGTAAAACCCTAGCACACCTGGTCACGATTCTCCCAGATCACTTCTTCTTTCTCTTCCAATTCAAAACTATAGTTTTCAACCTATCAACAGCGATCACGACGCGCACGATTTTTTCAATCTGTCTTTTTTATGAAAATACCATAACTGGCTGAAAAAGTAACTTGCTTTTTGCATGCCATCCTAATCTAGAAGCTTTTCTAACTTTTTCAGATTTTTACAATAAATAATATCAAAAGTATGCTAAAATCATCCAAAAATCTAGTATTTTTAGATAATCCATGCCACTCACACTAGTACTAATGACTCAGATCACATTGACTCTCTTGATCAATAAGGAAGTCAGATGATGATGCATTCCATGTTTTTTCACAATGTGTCTGCATAGCATCACGACAGTGTAGTCTTGGATCTTATATAGATAGTTACTCATTTATGTTGCCTGAGTGTGCATAATTATAGTTCACAATATGAATTGTAGGTAGAGAGAGAGAGAGAGAGAGAGAGAGAGACCCAAATCAAGGTAAAATAAGAGGGAATAAATGTTGAGAAACATGGACCTTGAGCATGGTTTAGCTATGGAGGATAGAATACATAGACATGAATCATGATGACAGAGACAAAGTTCTTGGACTCATAAACACAATCTTGAGTAGGACATGACAAGGACACATATTCGAACTACAAAGTACAATAACATCGCATTCAAATAAGAACCAAGTAAAATCTTTCAACACCCCCCTCAAATGATGAATTCCTACACTTGTTGGCTTTTGCCGCCCCTACATGATGACATAACCTGAGAGACTAGCTCATAGGCAGCCTAGTCAAGTTAAAGCTTGAAAATTTACATATTTGGCAAGGGATTTTTTAAACAAAGAAAATACACTTAGGGAAACAAATTCCACTATGGGAAAACACAAGATCCACTAATGAAAATTTCTTCAAACAATCTGTCAAAGTTGTTTTCGATAGCACAAGCATCTTCTTCATTCATGAACTGATTTTGATGGTTACCATTCTACACCTCTTTTGTTCTTTTCCTATGGGAGCATTCATTGGCCATTTGCCCAGTCTTACCACAATAATGACATGTGACCAAATCCTTGTTGTTGGTGTTGAATCCTCATCCATGTCCTTTAGCTCCATAAGTTTCCTTGGTATACAAGAGATATAGCTTTTACAAATAGAAAAAATAGTATGGTTGAGCCCATTATGCAAGACCCCATGACATGTCCTTCATCTTCCCTAGACTAGATATGGTTGAGCAATCGCTACATTTATTAGTATGTGATCAAAACTACAATTGCCATTCATCATCCGTCACACTCATCACCATGTCAAACCACTTTTTTAAAATAATTAGATCATTTCGCAATGTGTATATCATAATATATCAATAGGATTTTCTCAAGCTAGACCATTATGATTTCATCATCTTGTTGAGATTTCCTTTATTTCTTTATGTGTGAGTCTAAGAAATGGGCTTTCCTTTTAAAAATATGTGATAAAAATTTGTCCCATCTAAAGTGTATAATTCACATGTGAAATGTTGGTTAAATATCTTTGGCAAATTGTGGCTTGAAAAGAATGGAGCCAGAAGGATTCAAAGGTTCATTATTCATGCCAATAATCAATTAAAGGTATTGCATTGGAGAGTAAAATGTTTGAAAATGACTATAGCCACATAGGTAAGTAGTTTGTCTTAAGATATATGTGTGTAGCATGTCGATCCCTTAAAGAGGGACTTGGAATTTAGAGCTTTTAGAAAGATATTAAATACACTTTAATGAGAGCAAGTTTTAAGTTACTTGTGAAGAAAACACATGATTTCAATATTTAAAAAGCGTCAATACATTCATGAATATATACAACATGTATCAGGCCAATATATTTCATTAAGATGCATAAGTCTAAGCCAACATATATACATAAAGGCATGTAAAGTTAAGCCCCTTGAACACATGTGATGTAGATGGTTTCTTAGTAGTGAATGCTCAAAGGTCACGTATGCATTTGTTAAGGCTTGTTGTTAAATTAAAGCTCACATTGAGCATTCTCTACTTTCTTTTCATGTATTGTATGCTTTATTGACTTGAGCCTTGTCACTGTTTATAATAATTTGTGAAATAAAATAGAAACACTCCCATCTTAAGCACAATTGCTTTACAAGAAAAAGTAGGAACAATCTTGACAAGCTTCTTAGTACCATATATTTTGGAGCATGGGGAAAATAATCTAAAATTAAGACTTGGACATTGTTATGCTTAGCAACCAAATATGAGATTTGAATTATGGTCCAAACCTTTAAAGAGAAATTTAAGTGCTATCGACATGAATATTCTAATGAGACCATTCTATTACTAAATTGTGTTGAAACTAAGCACTGTAAGCATATTATTTTAATGTTGGTGAATTAGCTACTTATTGTTAATATTTCCATGCTAACTACATCATACCTCCATCTAAATTCTTTAGTTATAGTTTAGAATAACAAACTCATTTTCACAACAATTATAACGAAGGTATACCAACTACTACTAATGAAAATAATGATAGGAATCATATAAAAATTGATATTCTTTATGAACTAGTTTGTCTCTATCTAACATTAGATTTCAAGCAAGGTCAATTTTGTGTGCTTGTAACTTGTCAAACTTAATGACTTAAGGATCAAGTAGTTAGCCATTTCACAGATACTATAATGATGTGAGACTAAAGTGACCTAGTGGTGTTCAGGTAGGACATTATAATGATGTGAGACTAAAGTGACCTAGTGGTGTTTATGTAAAAACTATGAAGGAAGCAATTGTAGGCTTGATCTTGTAGACATTATGTGGACAATGTTCTCTCTAAAGGTATTAGATCAACAAAAGTATAAAAGAAATATGTAAAGAAAAGTAGAAAACGATGCTAATCATAAGGCATGGTATAAAGAACATACGCATGACTGATGAAGCTATGAAGAGCATTTTGATAACACTTTGTGAAAGAGGAAGTCCATTATTATATGTAGTGTTGCTTTCCTTTAACGGCCAATACAATATGTGCCATAATTAAAGAGAGGAATTTAGGTTTTCTTGCCGTCACCAACTATGCTAATCTTTAGGCACCCATTGGTGGTGATGATCATTAGAAAAGGAAAGGAAACTAGCTAGGCTAGAATGTTCATGGACTTGATGAAACCGTAGTGGCATAACTTCATAAGGAGTTGGGAGAGAGTGAAGTTGATGGGAGAGGATCTTTGACCCCTAACGCGCGCACACACACACACACTCTCTCTCTCAATCAAAAGGTAGGGTTTAAGGGAAGCCACTGAGAAGCTTCAAAAGGTAGGGTTTAAGGGAAGCCACAGAGAAGCTGACGGTCTCACCACAGATCGAACACGTACCCGATAAAGTCTTATTGACGCATGCTCAGACTTCAATGATAAGCAACTTGAACAGAATACCAACAACATAGTCCAATGGCCAGATCTGGTTCGCTTCATTTCATGATGGTGGTATTTGCAGGTGAATATACATCATATGGTTGATGCTATATAGTAAATATACCTGCTATGTTTTATCAATAATTATGATGGAAGCTGGCTAAGTTAATAATTATATAACTTGAGAGAATATCAGGAAGAACTCCTTCGACGTTTGCCGTAATCATACCATAAGCCTTATCTCATGCCTAATTCACAGAGCCGAATACCCCCGGGCGCTGCTGCTAAAATATATTCGACTGATTAACATTAAAAAATCTTCCTCCTCCTCTCCTAGCAAATCAATGCTCCATGAATGCTTAGTCCAAATTTTGTTCTTAAGGCCTCAATCTCGCTCCATGGGGTGATGGAGCACTTCAATTTTCGTACATTCAAGAGAGTGCTTTCCATCTATGGAAATTGTAATAGGAGCTCTCAAAAAATAATGGAAAGCATGCATCAAAAACTCTTCCTCCCAAAAATCATGAAACTTTAGGATTGTAATAGCCTTGAGCTATTCGTTGATGTCATGTTTGCTTCTTTTTCTCATTCTTGCAATTATTGGAGGGAGAATGGTGGTTACACTAGGGACTACCTGAAGACACTACAATAGAGTAGGCTTCTAGATAACTAAAGAAATATCTTTTATAAACTTTGAAAAAAACTTATGGATGCATGTATAGATGAGCTTATGGGCCATCAAGTGGCTCACATATAAGTTCACCTTGTCCTATTATTTTGCATGATGCTCATATAGTCTTAAGTAGGTCAACACATCTACTAAATAGATGATCTATCCACTAATGATAGATGAAACAATTGTCATGTGAAGAAAAGAAAGTCTAAGTTTGTGATAGGTTGGGGATGAAGTGGTGCACAGATCGGGTGATGTATGCATTGTCGCAGCGCATAGGGTTGAAGGTCACCACAAGGGTCTGTGGCAAGAGAAGAATGTATGGGGGTTCAAGAGCTTAGACTCCAGAGATGGTAGAGATAAGAGAAGGGTTGAAGGTTTCAAGCCAAGCTCTTGAAGATAAGTGACAATAGGGTGAAGGTAGATTCAAGGAGAGGAGTAGACGGAAGAGAAGGGGCTCGAAGAGATTGAAGATGTAGAATAATACTTCAAAAAAGAATTAGAAAATATAGAAGAATACTAACAGAGATTAAGCCTGTCAGTTTCTTTCAACATTATGAGAAAATATAACTCTAATATACAAAAACGTGTACAAAAAAATACCTTCCTCTATGCTGCTCAGATCGTCAATCTGATCCTTTCAATGGCTCTAAAAGTGGGATTAAATACCAGCACAAATGGCTAGAATCCTGCCAGATCGCTCCTTCTTCATCTCCCACTTTTGGAGTGTTTTTCACTACCTGAAAACAACGATCACGCATCGTGCAATTTTGCTAGTCTCTCTTTTTACATAAAATCCTCTCAAATTAGTTGAAAGCTACATGCTTTCTTTTACATGACATCCTAATCTAGAAGTTGTCTATAGTTTTGTAGATTTTTTTACAAGAGATAATATCTAGAATATTAAAAATTGACTAAAATCTAATATTTTTGAACCATAGACACTAACACTAATGTCTAAAATGGCATTGGCTCTCTAAATCTAAAATGAAGCCACACTCTAGATTTTCTTACATGGTGTGCGCGTAGCAGCACGACATCCACCGCCTCCTAACCTGCACATCCTCTGGCATGTGCCAAAGTCTTACGGATTTGTAGTGTCAGAAGAAGTATCTTATACCATGTCAATGTCTTCATCTTCTGCCTCTTCTTCTTCCTCTATGTCTTCATGCTCTTGAATTATATTCAAGTCTTCTAGCTCATATGTTGAACTTTCTCTTCGTTTGAAAAGCTTGATTCTTTTTCCAGCTATGGGTATCTTCATGCTTGTTTCATCCAATTCAGCCGATGAATATGTGGCATTGTCATGAATAACCTTACCACATATGGGCCAAACTAATGCTTCACCATCTTCCTAGAAGCACTGTATGGATAGTCTAAGCTGTTGTCATAGACAAGCACCCAGTCATTTTCTTGAATTGATCTTGGCCGGAGTCGATGTCCCTTATGAAATCTTCTTTTATTCTTTAGTCTTGCTATCTTTAGCTTCTCAATAGCTACTTGAACATCTTCAAGCCTTCTTTCTAGCTGCCATATGCCCAAAGTCAGCAACTCTTCTCTATTGATGCCTTCCTCCCAAGGTAGAAGACTCCATGTGAAAATAGATTTTTCAATTGGCATAATTGGTTGTTGTCCATGCATAAGTTCAGCTGGCATATAGCCAATCACTGAACTGTGAGTAGTCCGGTCAGCCCATAATGCAAAATGTAGCATTTCAGGCCATTCTTTGATCTTTCCTCTACAAGACTTTGCTAGAGCTTTGAGATCCAAGTACGATACTAGGCTACATTTCTGACGTGCCAAGCCCTAGCTAGTACTTGAGGTGTTTATTGTGTCTACTAGTTATGCCTATACGAAACCCTAACAGTTATAATATCACAAGTGATTTGGGTAAATTGACCTACTTGTCTTGCGATAAGGACAATCCTTTCCCAGAGATACTAAACTAGTTTGCAAGACATCACAATACATGTAAACATGCGAATCATTACTTCTACACACCAAAAGGTTTGCAATAACCCTAACTTTTCTTGCTAAAGTCATTACGCTGTCGAAGGGTTTCAAAAGCAATGTCGCAACTTCAGAAGTCCTTGATAAATTTCAGGATAGAAAATCAAGCAAGAGAACGAAGTCAAATCTGTTATGACAACAAATACTTCCTGTGATGTTGATCAGTTGGGAAGATAAAAAATGTACATGATCATATAGAATTCTTTGTATTGAATGAACCATCTTCAAAAACATAGAAGAGTTCTGATAATATATTGATGCCAGGAGGCATATTCCACGGTGGATTCCGTGAGGTTTTACGGTGGATTCCGTAAACTTAGATGACCGGGGCTCATACGCAAAGAGGATTCTTTGTGCGAGAAGTTGATGGGGACGCCTGTCCTTTTCGGGCGTTTCATTAATTTAGTGTGTACATGGGTGATTCCATAGCGGGTGATTCCGCAAAATGCATATTAAATTAATAAACGTTTATGAGTTTAGAGTGCGCACTCGTAATAAATTAAGGTTAGGATTTATTTCTAACCAGTTGATTTATTTATGTAGCTGAAGACTGCTAGGTATTCACTTTTGTCGGTTTAATTGTGTTATTTTACTAACGATTGTGAATGCTTCAGTTGATGTGTAGAGATAGCAGCAGTGGCGGAGGAAAGCATTGGAGTCTAGCGGATTTCTGACCTTTGGACTATATTTTGATAGGCGCCACGCCTATATTTTGTTATGTCTATAGAGACATCGATTATTTATTATTATTTTGTATGCGCTTATGCGCCTGGATATGTTATTTCTATTTGGACATTGAGATTGGGCGTGCCAAACTCTATGGGCACCGTCCATTAGCTTTATTTTCCTATTTTTGGTAGAAAGCAAACTCAAAAGCTAAAAGCTTGTATATTTTTGTAATTGGGCTATTTTTGAGCATAAAGATTGGAAATATACATTAAATACATGCTTTGTGAAGCGCTCACACAAGGCATGGGGGAGATTGAACCCAATTTGTCTCTTGTCTCATGTCGTGCTTGCTTTTACATGGGTTTTTGTGCTAAAAAGTAGAGTACTTTGTTCTTGGGGACCTTTGGGAATTCACTACGTGAGCTACCTGCGTCCGATCTGCGCACCAGTGGTATCAGAGCGGAGCAGAGATCAAGGGCTTCCAATCGCTACCAATCTGGGGCGAAGGCGGAGCTCCAGGAACAAACGACCTCTACAGTCAATCTCGTCGCGAACCGTCGATACATGCAGACTTCTGGCGATCAAGAACCCCTGTTTCCACTCTCAGATCGCGAAGGACCACTCTCTGTCGGCGGAGGACCACTCAAACACTTCCTTCATGAAGTCGTGGAGTTACAGATAAGATCTTTCCTAATCAAGTTTAGTTTGAGCTTAAAGCTTAGTCTTAAGCTTAAGAAACTTTAAAAAAGTTTCAAATCGTCAATCGACTGGCAAGAAGATACCTCCGAAAAATCCGCGCGGAATCAAAAAACGCCCCCCCCCCCTCACGACTGAAAAACGGCGGCCTATTTCTCCATTACTTAAGCTTATTAAGCTTAAGCTTAACTAATTAAGCTTAAGTTATCTCTATACTCTGCAAGTCAGTGAAGGCAGATAAGTCTGCAAACTCCGAGTCACGCACTCCAGAAGACAAGTTTCGCAAGTCGACACTAATCAAGTCCTGCAAGTCCTGCAAATCAGCTAAGTTCAGCAAGTCAACAACCCTGCAAGTCTGTTAAGTCTGCAACTCTGCAAGTCAGACTAAATCAGAACTGACTAACGCTCGAAACTCCTAGAAGACTTGTTCGTTTGCAAAAACTCAGAACTGGAAAGTTGTTCGCAGCAAGCTGTTTTACCTATCTACAAGTTCGTTGAAGTACTTTCAGCAAACAGAGATAGAAATATTTCAGAATTTCTGAAAATTGAAGAAGAAAATACCCAAAAATACATAGCCTTGTAACCCCAAATTTGAGCTACGCTCATCCCGCTAACTGATTTTGAGTGAGAAAGGTTTGTTGAGTTTTACAGGATGACTTCCCCACATATGGATGATCCTATGGCTGAAGACGACCTACCCGAGCCTACCATGGAACAAAAGCTGGATCTTATCATGCTGCAATTGGACGAAGAGCGAAGAGCTAGGCAAGCCTTGCAAGCGCAATTGACAAAGCTACAAGGAGCGTCCACTGATAAAGAAGAACCTCAAGCTGAAGATTTGATACGCCGTACCATCGACGCCACTCTTGAAGCACAAACCATTCGCAAGGAATCCAAGATAAGTAAACGAAGTTTCAAGTTTCGCACTTTCAATGGCATAAGAGAAGGAAAGACTGTTTTATCATTCATTAGCCAGTTTGATGACTATTTCCATGAGGAAACTTATCCTGAGAAAGATAAAATCAAGTGTGTTACTAATCATCTGATAGATAGAGCATCACTTTGGTGGACTATCGTCCGTAAGAGCATAGAATGTCCTGCTACATGGGAAGATTTCAAGAAGAAGTTCATGCAAAATTTTCTACCACCGCAATTTCATGAGAAGGCAATCAAGCAATGGGATTTACTTCAACAACGCGATCGTGAGCCTATTCCACAGTATACAGAACGTTTTTGGAATGCACTCTTACAGCTACGCATGCTTGAAGACGTACCAGAGACGACACATAAGCGGAAGTATATGTCTGGACTTCTTGGACATTACTACGCTGAGGTGAATATGTTCAAGCCTGCTACCCTTGAAGACGCTATCTCCTTAGCTCACGACACTGAAGATAAGTTACGTGGAAGAGATCGACGACCACAGCCATTCCAAGCAAACGGTAATTATGGATCTAAACAATTCAATTCAAATTTCAGAAGGTTTAATCCAGGTCGTTTTTCATCACCATCTTTCCGCAAGAATTGGCCTAAACCACCTGCATTACCATCCACTGTCAATCCAAATCCTAAGCCTATCCAACAAGCAAATCCAAATATACCCAGACTCCCAGCCATTGCAAATAATGTGACCAAAGCCAAGCCTATCGTATGCTACAAGTGTCACCAGCCAGGCCATCTCGCAGCAAATTGTCATTCAAAGAAACCATCAGCACATATCAACTACCTTGGAGCTATGGACGAGGACGAGCATGAGGATATGCCGGACTTCACTGAAGAAGAAGATGATCCTACTACTACTTCCGACACTTTACCAGGTATGCCTACTTTACATTCATTGTTGACTATGAAATGTATGGTGCATGGAAAAGAAAGAACTGTATTGCATGATGACGGTAGTACGCATGACTTTATTTCAGCAAAATTGGTAAAGGAATTGAAATTGCATACTGTACCTACGCATTATCGCATAAAAGCTGCATTTTTAGGCACTAGGTACAATGGCACACAAGAAGTTCAAAATTTAGAAATTCAAATTGGTCCATATATTGAAAGAAGAAATTTCTTAGTTGTCCCATTACAGTCTAGCGACATTATTCTAGGAATGCCATGGAGACACCAACATAATCCCAATATAGATTATTCCACACACACAATGAATATAAATTTTCAAGGAAAATCTATTACATTATTTGGTATGCATGAATCTCATATGTTTCCACTGCTTTCGCATACTCAAGCAAAACGTGCACTACGCAAGAACACTAAATCATATCTCATTTGGGTGAATCAATTGCACGCAAAAGAAACTCATATGCACCCTAGGCATAAGGAATTTCTTGCATATTTTAAGGATTGTTTTGCAGAAGACCTACCACCAGGTTTACCTCCATCACGTCCAGAAGACCATAAGATTGACCTAATACTTGGTACACAACCACCTTGCAAAGCCCCATATAGGCAAAATCAAATAGAACAAAAAGAAATCCAGAGTCAAGTTGAAGAATTACTCAATAGAGGTTTAATTCGACCTAGCAGTTCCCCATTCGGTGCACCTGTGCTCTTAGTCAAGAAAAAGAATAATACTTATCGTATGTGTATTGACTACCGAGCATTAAACAAGATCACTGTAAAGAATAGGTATCCTATACCTAGAGTTGATGACCTTATGGACAAACTGCAAGGATCTTCTATATTTAGTAAAATTGACCTTAAATCTGGATATCATCAGGTGAGGTTAGATAGATCCGACATATTTAAAACTGCATTCAGGACACAGTTTGGCCATTACGAATTCTTAGTTATGCCATTCGGATTAACTAATGCACCTGCTACTTTCAGTAGAATGATGAACCGTATTTTTCTAAAATATCAATATTGTGTGATTGTTTTCTTTGATGATATTTTAGTATTCAGTCAAAGTGAAAAAGAGCATTATGAGCATTTATCATTAGTTTTTCAATTACTGAAAGAAAATCAATTGTTTGCAAATCCTGACAAGAGTGAATTCTTTAAGACAGAAATAGAATATCTAGGTCATATTGTATCAAAAGAAGGAATAAAAGTTGATCCTAAGAAAATTGACGCAATATTGCATTGGCCTATTCCTAAAAATGTACATGAATTACGCTCATTCCTTGGTCTTGCTAGTTTCTATAGGAAGTTTGTACGTAATTTCTCATTACTTGCTTTACCATTGACCAAACTTCTTAAGAAAGGCATTGTTTATCAATGGACTGAAAACCAGCAGAAATCCCTTGACTTACTCAAACGTGCATTGACCAATGCCCCTGTCCTACAATTACCTGACTTTAATAGACCATTCTTTTTAGTTGTGACTGATGCTAGCGGATCAGGAATAGGAGCCGTGCTAATGCAAGACAACCATCCAATAGCATATTCTAGTTCTAAACTGAAACCCTCTGAGCTTAAATATTCCACTTATGACAAGGAACTCTTAGCAGTTGTCCAAGCATTGAAACAATGGAAGCATTATTTAATGGGTTCAGAATTCATGATAAAGACCGATCAGCAAAGCATTAGACATCTACTTAGCCAACCCCAAATTTCTGACCGCCATATCAAATGGGCTTCATTCATTCAAAGTTTCCATCCTATCATTCAATACCAACCTGGAAAAGAAAATGTAGTTGCTGATGCATTGAGTAGAAGACCTGCAATTCATAACATTTCTATCATATCTTTTGATTCTTTAATTACTATGAAAGACACATATCACCAGGATATTACTTTTCATTCTGATTGGCAAAAATTAGTTCAAAATAATTTCATTCCTGTTGATTCATTGTCATATAATGATGGATTCATGTTCTTTGAAAAGAGACTGTGTGTTACTATTCCATTCCGATCTTTTGTTTTGAATGAAATTCATTGTCCCCCATATCAAGGTCATAGAGGTATCATTTCTACATTACGCATGTTAACTGAAGATTTTTATTGGCCGCATATGGATGCAGATGTGTCTAATTTTGTTTCCGAATGTCTGATTTGTCAAAGAATAAAAAGACATCATGGTAAACAGTATGGGTTATTAATGCCTTTATCTATTCCATCTAAACCTTGGGAACATATATCTATGGATTTCATTACTGGCTTACCAAATACTAAATCTAACCATGACATGATTTGGACAATTGTAGATAGATTTAGTAAGCAAGCATATTTCATTGCATGTAAGAAAACTTTAACAGCATCACAAGCAGCACAGTTATTTTTGAAAACTATTTTTACTAACCATGGATTGCCGAAAGTGATTATTTCAGATAGAGATTCTAGATTTTGTAATAATTTCTGGATTACACTGTTTGCAAATCTAGGCACAAAGATTGATTTCTCATCTGCATTTCATCCAGAAACAAATGGACAAACAGAAGCCACAAATAGCACTATTTTAGATCTTTTACGTGCATACACTATCTCTAAACCTCAAACATGGGATACTCATTTGCATTTATTACAGTTTGCTTATAACAATACACCGCACACATCTACAAAGAAAGCACCTTTTGAAGTTATTTATGGACATAGATTATCTACACCTGTTGCATCTTTGTCTAATAGAATACAAAGTGCCGATGATATTGCTGTTATGCATAACACTATTTTTGATGAGGTAAAGGATATGATTGCTAAAGCCCAACAATCATATACCAAACAAGCCAACAAGAAAAGACAAGCCATGAATTTCAAAGTTGATGATTATGTTTGGCTTAGAATAGAAAAGCGTAGACTGCAAAGTGTGGATAGACATCCAGTTGTTAAATTAGCCCCTAGATTCTACGGACCATTTAGAATCATTCATAAGATTAATGACAATGCATTCAAGTTAGAACTGCCATCACATTGGAAAATTCATAATACCTTTCATATTAGTTTATTGAGACCATTTAGAGGACAATTACCTATCCACCCTGTCTATGAAAACCCACCTTTACTAGAAGAAGAGACTGAAATACTTGAACCAGAAGCCATTATAGACACTGATTACATGACCACTAGAACTGGCCGAAGGTACTCTAGATATCTAGTGAAATTTAAGAACCATCCTGTAGAGGAAGCACAATGGATGCACGCTAGAGACCTAAATGCTTTCCCCACTCTGTTAGCTCCACATTGAGCTAATAGCAATTGAGGTCAATTGCTATCCCACCCCGGGGGTATGATGCCAGGAGGCATATTCCACGGTGGATTCCGTGAGGTTTTACGGTGGATTCCGTAAACTTAGATGACCGGGGCTCATACGCAAAGAGGATTCTTTGTGCGAGAAGTTGATGGGGACGCCTGTCCTTTTCGGGCGTTTCATTAATTTAGTGTGTACATGGGTGATTCCATAGCGGGTGATTCCGCAAAATGCATATTAAATTAATAAACGTTTATGAGTTTAGAGTGCGCACTCGTAATAAATTAAGGTTAGGATTTATTTCTAACCAGTTGATTTATTTATGTAGCTGAAGACTGCTAGGTATTCACTTTTGTCGGTTTAATTGTGTTATTTTACTAACGATTGTGAATGCTTCAGTTGATGTGTAGAGATAGCAGCAGTGGCGGAGGAAAGCATTGGAGTCTAGCGGATTTCCGACCTTTGGACTATATTTTGATAGGCGCCACGCCTATATTTTGTTATGTCTATAGAGACATCGATTATTTATTATTATTTTGTATGCGCTTATGCGCCTGGATATGTTATTTCTATTTGGACATTGAGATTGGGCGTGCCAAACTCTATGGGCACCGTCCATTAGCTTTATTTTCCTATTTTTGGTAGAAAGCAAACTCAAAAGCTAAAAGCTTGTATATTTTTGTAATTGGGCTATTTTTGAGCATAAAGATTGGAAATATACATTAAATACATGCTTTGTGAAGCGCTCACACAAGGCATGGGGGAGATTGAACCCAATTTGTCTCTTGTCTCATGTCGTGCTTGCTTTTACATGGGTTTTTGTGCTAAAAAGTAGAGTACTTTGTTCTTGGGGACCTTTGGGAATTCACTACGTGAGCTACCTGCGTCCGATCTGCGCACCATATATATCATGTGTGTCTCTCTTTTTCTGCATTGCTGTCAAAATAATCAATGTGCTTTGGTGATGGAGTAGATGGAATGAAAAAGTTTAATAGCTGACCCTTCATCCTCAGCTAGATGATTCCTGCTCCTGGGCGCTGAATTGTGCTGAGATTTTTCCTGTGTTTGATGCTGATGTTAAAGCTCTGGTCAATTCAGTTTCTGGATCCACGTACAAAGGGCAAATATGCCATGGGTAAGAACAGGCCCTGATGTAACTTAACCAGTCCCACACAAAAGATAAGCAAGAGCCTTGAATACTGTAGAGAGGATCATCTGTGAAGATATTGACCACCCTTGCTCTTTTGCAAGGCTGTCCAAAAAGCAAGGTATTGCTCTGTAAATTGTGTCTACTTCTTTCCGAGGGAAGCTTCCCATCCTCTGTGCAGTCCGTTGTGTCCTCTAAGATGTCAATCTCCTAGTACGTAAGGTCCTGCTGACATAAAGCAGAGCCCACATATGACCTGTTTGGGTATTAAAGTCTCCTATCAGAAGCATATCTCGAAGGCTAATAATTCAAAGAGAATGCTTCTGTGGCTACAAGGCGCGCAGACAGTGAGTTGATTTGTCATATTAGAGTTGGCATGATTGCGTGCATCCTCAAGCCAGCTTGCTAGATGATTAAACGTCTCTCGCCTTGTGATGTCATATACCAACAGAGCACCGGCAGCACCACGATAATAAGACCTTGTGATAGACCGAAAAGACTCTTGCCCAGCCATGTCCCAGATTTGCAGCTTCATGGGCTTATTGCCTATAGTGATCATGCCGGCTCCGAATTCGACACCGATGGTGAGATCATGGACAGGCTGAAAGCGCTTATCTGTGAACTGCAAGAGAAGGCAGGACTTGCCCACCCCTGTTGCAATCATCGCCTTCAGTCGTCCTCTGCTGAGTCTTTGCCACCAGTTTCTGAGTCACTTCGTTCCTGACCTGCCTTCGTTTTGCGTCATTCAGTCCGCCATCTTCTGAATTCTCTCCGTCCTAGCGATGCCTTCTTCTGCATGGTGATGCCTGATTACCTTCAGTTTCCTCTTCAGAGCCTTTCGTTCTCTTCGTCAACTTCCACCTTATCTTCCTCCATTACTGTCGGTCTTCTCTTCTCTCGCTACTACTCCTCTCCCACAGCAACGTTCGCTTCATCCAATCTCCACTCCCACAGCAGCGATATATGCTTCGCTATGCTTCCTTAATTGATCCTCTCTCCATCCAGTCGAAACATTCTGCTCCTCGAAGTCGCCTAGAAAACGAGTCCCCTGTTGAGCCACAGAGTACCGTATTTTCCCCCCTTTTTTCCGATTCAAAAAAAGCTCCTTTCTTTTTCTTTCTCGTAGCTCCCAGAGTGCCCGTTTCTCCCAGATTAGCTTTTCTGCCCCCACCAATAAAGCGGCTCCTGAAAATAGCCATCTAAATTTGTTCCTTTCGTGATAGCCATCTAAATTTGTTCCTTTCGTGGGCCTCTTTGGCACAACCATATCCTTGTCGTTTCCTTTGATGAAGACCTCAATCAAGTTTCTGTCGACTGTAAGTTTGTTCAAAGTAAGTGTTCCTACAAGCCTTCAAGCAAATAACATATGTAATAGAATTGGCATGCACCCCTTGATGTTGCATCTCCTCATAGCATCGCATAGCCATATCACCTTCACGATTATGAACATAGGCATCTAGCATTATTGTCCATGATATAACATCATGGACAGTCAATTTCTCAAATGCTTCTTGTCCTTCCTTGATAAAGCCACATTTTCCATACATGTCCACGAGCATGTCACCAACAACAGAGTCTCTTTCTAGGCCCCTTAGGATGATCTCAGCATGTATCTCTTGGCCCATTGGGAATGCTCCTATACTGCCACAGGCTTTCAAACAAATCCTTGGTCACAATCAAAGTGGTCCACGAGATTGCATCTCGAGTTACCAGTCTACCAAAACTCCTTGTTCTTCTCCGTCTTCAGCATAGAATAAAAGAGCAAACATAACAACTAAGTATGTACAAAGTATCAAATCACACACACGAATTTTGGGTGGTTTTCACACCTCGTATGCGCACCAATACGACATCCACCCCCTCTAATCCTGCGCATCCTCCGGATGGGCCAACTACCCATGATCGTTATCATCAAGATCCACAAACAGATCAATCTCTTCATTATGCATTTCTGGTAGATCAACAAGATTATCTGTCATATCATCTGTTTCTTCCATTGGAGTTTCTTCTCGTTGCTCTTCTCTTGAAAATTCTTCCAATACATAATCCTCATCATCTCTTTTCTTGAAAATCTTGATTCTTTTTCCAGCAATAGGCACTCTAAGCACTGTCCCATCCAATTCTGTCAACTCATATGTTGCATTATCAAAGACATGTCTAACTATGTACGGCCCAAACCATCTTTTCACCATCTTCCGAAGTGCAGTATGCTGATTTTCAAGGCTGCTATCAAAGATCAATACCCAATCTCCCTCTTCTATTGCTCTAGGCCTCAAGCGATGCCTGCTGTCAAACCTGTCCTTATTCCTTAGTCTAGCAACCTTCAACCTGTCAATAGCTAGCTGAATATCCTCAGGTCTCCTCTCCAACTGTCGAATCCAAAGAGCTAAGAGCTCCTCTCTCGTCAAATCCTCCTGCCAAGGTAAAACTGGCCAAGTCAAAGCACAAGTCTCAGTCGGCATAACCGGTTTCTGACCATACATCAACTCTGCAGACATATATCCTGTGGTAACACTATGAGTCGTACGATCAGCCCATAAAGCAAATGGTAGAAGTCTCGGCCATTCTCCAATCCGTCCTCTGCATGCTTTGGCTAATGCTTTCACTATCGACGGATGCCCTCTTTCACTCTTCCCATTTCCCTCCGGATTGTATGTTGTGGTTAAAGCCAACTTGATTCCTAGCTGAGAGAAAAACTCCCTAGCTTCATCTGCATCCAATTCACCATGATCCGCAGTGATCTTACCCACACAACCATACCTGCAGAAAATTTCTTCCAATAAGAACTTACACACTGCACTAGTGGTCTTCGTTCTCAAAGATCTGCCCTCAACATGATTGGTAAGATCCTCTCTAGCCAAAACAATGTACCTCATCTGCCATAGACCCATAGGCATGGTAACCAAATCAACTACCCACTTATAATGAATGCATAGCGGATAGGTTGGATGAAGCTCATCTCGATGACGCACTACTGAATACATCTGGCAGTCTCTGCAAGTCTCAACAAAGTGAGAAACATCTCTATACATGCCTTTCCACCAATATTTCTCCTTGATTTTCTCATAAGTAGCCCACACTCCTCTATGACCAGCCCAAGGACTCTCATGAAACTCCCTCATCACCTGTAACTGTGTCTCTCTATCACAGACAACCCGCAAAGGTAATCCACCTCTTTTCTTCGGATGCTTCCAAAGAAATCCGTCCTTGAGAAAATAACCATAGGCTTTCCTTCTGATCTTCTTGAACTCTTCATCCATCCATTCATCTCTTTTGTTTAGTGTACTAAGGTACCTGCCAATCTGCAACCAATCTCCAACATAAAGTTCTTCTATGAAAGCCACAATATCATAGACATGACAAACATGATCAACCATAGTGGCTGAAATTTCTGCATCATCCTCTTCTGCAAGTAGAGTCTCCTCATCATCATATCTGGCTCTAGACAACATATCTGCCACTGGATTATTCTTCCCTGCTATGTGTTTAAATTCCAGATTTAATGACTTGATGTATGCAATCCATCTCAACATGGCTATATCCGGAGTAGAGCAACTCGTAATCATACCAATCAATGGCAAGCAATCTGTCTCTACCACAACTGAAGCTCCAACAAAGTACTCCTTGTCACATT
This sequence comes from Lygodium microphyllum, assembly GCF_053477565.2. Taxonomy (NCBI): domain Eukaryota; kingdom Viridiplantae; phylum Streptophyta; class Polypodiopsida; order Schizaeales; family Lygodiaceae; genus Lygodium; species Lygodium microphyllum. Next base: position 50,034,068 of record NC_141160.1, on the reverse strand, counting down.
TGAGAGCCGTGACAATCCCCAATAACTCCCTCTTAATTTGCGGATATCTCCTCTGTCTCTCGTTTAGGACTTTCGCCCCAAACCGAATAGCATACCTATTTCCATCTGCATCATCTTGACCCGCAGCCCAACCTATGCCAATTGGACTAGTGTCAACTGTCAATACAATAGGCCTTTCACAATTATAATCCGCTTTCCTGAGAGTAGGAGCATTCTGCAATAACTTCTTCAATTTCCGCATGGCTCTAGTATGGCTCTCATCCCAATAGAATTTCTGCCCCTTTCGAAGCAGCTGATACAAACAATCTGCTATGTGTGCAAAATGAGGTATCCAAATCATATAAAACACACAAGCACCAATGAATCTCCGTACCTCTGAAGTGGTAGAACAATACTCCGCAATCTTGCCTATAGCATTCACCTTATCAGGTGAGGGTTTCCTGCCATAATATCCACACATATGTCCAACAATGACAACCTCATTCACTCCAAAAACAAATTTTTGCCCTGAAAGTGTCAAGTTCACTTCTTCTAACCTGACCAAAATCTTCTCACATGCTGAAATATGATCAGCCACAAAGTATCTGCATCCCTGCTCATTTAGACTCTCATTCTTCTCTTCTTCTGCACACCTCTTAATGGGCACATCATCCAAGAAAGGCATAGTAAGCTGAGGTATGTAATCACGAAGGACCTTATGCATGGCATTCATCATATGCGCAACAGAATTAGTGGCACCTTGAGGCAAGGTATACATCCTGACAAGCCCAATAGGAGTTCTCATGGTGGTTATGTCCCTGCTTTCCAAAGCCAGCTGAAACTGATCATATCCTGAATACAAATCACCTAAAGAATAGATGGCACGTCCAGCAAATGCCTCTGCAAACTCATCCACAACTGGACCTATACCAACATTCCTGATAGTAACTCTGTTCACTGGCTGCATGTCCTGAATAAATCGGAGAGTACCATTCTTCTTTGGAACTGTAAACCACCTGTTTGAGTATGGTGCAGATGAAGGCTCAAGGATTCCCATCCTGATTTTCTCATTCAATAAATCAATCAGCTTTGGCAAGTGTACTTTAGGCACCGGAATAGGTCGGAGATTCCATGGGATATGAGGAATAGTAAAAATGACCATAGGAGCAACAATATCAGGATTCACACATCCAATCTCATGTGGGAAAAAAGCAAATCCCCTTCCATGACGCTCAAGCATCTCCTGAAAGCATTGCTTCTCTATGGGTAACAAGAAATCACCATTTCCAATTTTCAATTCAGCAAGAGTCTCTGCTGAAAATTTATGACCAATATGCTCCGGATTCCTCAAAATTTGCTGTTTAGCAGCCCTCTCTATTTGCTGATCACTGTCAGGTGGAAGCGGTACAGCAACCGGCTTCACCTTCTTATCCACAGTTTTGTATTTTGTGTCAACCCTGGCTTCATTATGCTCTTCTGCATTACACAAATCTTGCTGTAAATCAGCAATTCTGCACACCAATGGCTGAATATCCTCAGCCCTCTGCTCTATGGACTGCATAGGAACAGCCCCAAACTCTAAATGCTGAAATATTTCAGCAGTAAACTCTGTTGGCTGAAAACTTTTAGCCCTCTGTCTCTCTGAAAGCTGATCATAACCAGCTGGAAACTCTGTTTGCTGAATTTCTTCAGCAGTCAACACTCTTTGCTGAGGTACCTCAGCCTCTGACTCAATCTGTGATATAAAATCTACAATTTCATGAAACATGTCCAGGGATTGCACTAATACATTACTGTGACAGTTCAGCATATCAGTTTTCAGTATATCTCCCATCTCTGTCATCGTATCTGCACAAATCACACTGTCATACATCCCATCTATGTGCTCATCATCCTCCAAAATTCCTGCATTTTTCAAAATTTTCTCCTTCCTGCATATATACTGCCTGGCAACTCTAGGCAACCTAGAAGTCTTCTGATAGCTCATCGAACTATTTGCTGAAATCTCAATAAACCCGAAGAAGAAAACACCGCTGCCAGGAGGCGAGAACTCCAATCTCCTCTCCTCTGTACCACCGTCGTCTCGCGAAACGGCAGTATACCTAATGAAAACCCGAATCCCTCACAGTGGGCAAAGGTGCATCTCTGAGAGTATCTCTGTTTCTAACATGGTTCACACATACAGTCATAAACTGAACTGCTTTCATACCATCTTTACTGCGAATCCGTGCATAAGCAGATCCATCATCCATGACCTTTGTTTCCATGCGCATCTCTGTAATGAATGGCTGACCAAGAATTATGGGATAAGAGCATGAATCCTGCATAAAGAAATGAAAATCCTCCTCTACATCACCAATAGAAACCTGACACTAGGACAAGCAGCATACAAATCACCTGCAGTGTTATTGGCGGCTCTCATACGCCACCCATGCTCTACATCCATAGGCCATCTGTTACTCTCATAAACTCCACGAACTATGAGATTAATCTCTGAACCATGATCAACCAATGCAACATAAGGCACCTGTTTCTCTCCAATCTTTACCATCGTCTCTGTAGTTGCCCTAGCCCAATGGCTCCGTGAAAAGTGACTACGCGGTATCATGACAGGCTCATCAATTTCAACATAATGCATAGGCTGAACCCTCTTCTCTACCTGCGGAAAAATAGAAGCATTATCAACCATAACCTCATCCTCATCCTCATCCAACTCCCCAATGAAAACTCCCTGTGTATCAGTGGTAGACAATGCATGTCTTTTCCTCTTCAGGACCTCCTGAAACTGATCCTGAAACTCTCTTTTCGAGATGCCCAAAATCTCAGAAATAGTGAAAGTCACCTCACTGCCAAGTATCTTATCATTAAAAATTTTCTTCATGTCTGTAGATGTCTCAATATCATACATCAATCTGAACCCTGGCTGCTTTCTCTCTCTAGGCTCTTGCCTCTTTTCTCTCTTTTGAGCATCCTCCATCTTTCGATCTGGCCCCGGTCTTGAAGATGGTCCTGCAGTAGGTGGAGTAACAAACTCACCCCCTCTAGTCTTCTTAGCTGCACTTGGATTTTCTTCATCCCTCTTATGCTTCTCCTCAACAAGTACATCTGCACCATGAGACTTAGCCAAATAAGCATAAATAGAGTACCTGTCAACAGGCGAGTCCCAACCTATCTCTGATCTGATGCTAGAGCCTGCACTAGTCAAAACAGTTTGCTGAATTTTCCCCTTGTTTGCAGTCTCCATAGCATAATTCCATAGCGCTGACTGAGTCTCTGAACCCTTCTCAATCTGGACTCCATATGCAGAAGCATCACCTCTAGTTGTCACATAAGAAGTACGTGCAGCCATGTCATCCACTAACTTCTTCATTCCACCTTTACCAAAGTTGGTAGCAAGTGGAGCTCCTGTCTCAGTCAACCAAATCTTACCATCTTGCCCCCAATATACCAAATTCTTCCTCCTTGCATCTTGAAAAGATTCACAATCCCTGCAATGCTGATGGTCCGTACTATCGCACCAAATACATCTCCGATCTCTCCTAGGTGCACTAGGAGCACTCCTAGGTGCAGTAGGAGCACTAGAAGAAGTAGTAGGCGCAGTCGAAGCAAACTGCTCTTTCAACTTTCCCACCAACTCCGCTTTGACTGACTCCAATGTCAAATCTATTATACCTTTGATTATGTCATCAAGAGAGGTAGGTACCGATGGAGCGGATGGTTTTGGAGTAGAAGGTGTAGGCATCGGTCGTGGAACAGGAGGGATAGGTGGAGTGGAAACAGTAGGCACTGGCATAGGCCAAGAAACTGGCTGAGGAGGAGAAGAAATAATAGGGATAGAAGCAGGCATAGGAGCTGATGATGGTGTAGGTGTCATGGAACCATTCTGTAGGCGAGTCTTCCATATCCTCCTCTTGGTCAAAGTCGAGACTGCATCCTGAGCATCCTGCCAATCCGTTTTAAGACCCATAGGCTTCGTGCGATCCTCAAGAAGCTCACCCATTTCTTCTTGAAGATCAGGATCTACAGCTTGCAAGAAAAGCTCAACTTTTTCAACATCCAATGCTCTTTGTTCAATAGCATCAAGCTGACTATACCTTTCCTCAAATTCTCGAATCAACTCTGAAGCAGCTAGACCTTTGTTTGGCATGTAGACGCACTCTCGAAATGACCGCCGAGTAGCCATACCAAAGTCCTCAAGGAAGTATTCTTCTTTCAAGGCCTTCTTAAAATCTTGCCAATGTGTATTTTGAATAAAAAGGTTAGTCACTTTTGTCCTCAAAGCAGGTGTGACAAGACGAAGGAAGTACTTACTCATAAGTCCAGCAGGAACTCCAAAAAACCCCATCTTGATCTCATATGTCTTCAAATATGCTGAAACATTACGCCCGTCAAATAGCTTCTTCTCATTCTCAACTGCTTCAATAGCCTTAGTCGCGCTGTTTGCATTCTCCTGCTCCGAATAGAGTTGCCTTTGCTGAGACAACTGCTGTTGATGCAATTGTTGTTGCTGCTGCATATACAATTGTGTTTGCTGATTTTGGAGCTGCATATACATGGACATATTCTGCAAAATCTGCTTTAGATCCTCTGTTGAAGTACTTGACGCAGCAGTCATTGATGGAGCTGAAGTAGACACAGCTGGAGTTGTAGAAGAAGCTAAAATAGAGGCTGAAGTATCTCCCATCCTGAAATTTCTGCGACGCTTTCACGTCGGGTTCACCAAAGATGTCAAAGGGCTTTGAAAGCAATGTCACAACTTCAGAAGTCCTTGATAAATTTCAGGATAGAAAATCAAGCAAGAGAACGAAGTCAAATCTGTTATGACAACAAATACTTCCTGTGATGTTGATCAGTTGGGAAGATAAAAAATGTACATGATCATATAGAATTATTTGTATTGAATGAACCATCTTCAAAAACATAGAAGAGTTTTGATAATATATATCATGTGTCCTGCTCTTGGGCGCTGAATTGTGCTGAGATTTTTCCTGTGTTTGATGCTGATGTTAAAGCTCTGGTCAATTCAGTTTCTGGATCCACGTACAAAGGGCAAATATGCCATGGGTAAGAACAGGCCCTGATGTAACTTAACCAGTCCCACACAAAAGATAAGCAAGAGCCTTGAATACTGTAGAGAGGATCATCTGTGAAGATATTGACCACCCTTGCTCTTTTGCAAGGCTGTCCAAAAAGCAAGGTATTGCTCTGTAAATTGTGTCTACTTCTTTCCGAGGGAAGCTTCCCATCCTCTGTGCAGTCCGTTGTGTCCTCTAAGATGTCAATCTCCTAGTACGTAAGGTCCTGCTGACATAAAGCAGAGCCCACATATGACCTGTTTGGGTATTAAAGTCTCCTATCAGAAGCATATCTCGAAGGCTAATAATTCAAAGAGAATGCTTCTGTGGCTGCAAGGCGCGCAGACAATGAGTTGATTTGTCATATTAGAGTTGGCATGATTGCGTGCATCCTCAAGCCAGCTTGCTAGATGATTAAACGTCTCTCGCCTTGTGATGTCATATACCAACAGAGCACCGGCAGCACCACGATAATAAGACCTTGTGATAGACTGAAAAGACTCTTGCCCAGCCGTGTCCCAGATTTGCATCTTGATTGGCTTATTGTCTATAGTGATCATGCGGGCTCCGAATTCGACACCGATGGTGAGATCATGGACAGGCTGAAAGCACTTATCTGTGAATTGCAAGAGAAGGCAGGACTTGCCCACCCCTGTTGCAATCATCGCCTTCAGTCGTCCTCTGCTGAGTCTTTGCCACCAGTTTCTGAGTCACTTTGTTCCTGACCTGCCTTCGTTTTGCGTCATTCAGTCCGCCATCTTCTGAATTCTCTCCGTCCTAGCGATGCCTTCTTCTGCACGGTGATGCCTGATTACCTTCAGTTTCCTCTTCAGAGCCTTTCGTTCTCTTCGTCAACTTCCACCTTATCTTCCTCCGTTACTGTCGGTCTTCTCTTCTCTCGCTACTACTCCTCTCCCACAGCAACGTTCGCTTCATCCAATCTCCACTCCCACAGCAGCGATATATGCTTTGCTATGCTTCCTTAATTGATCCTCTCTCCATCCAGTCAAAACATTCTGCTCCTCGAAGTCGCCCAGAAAACGAGTCCCCTGTTGAGCCACAGAGTACCGTATTTTCCCCCCCTTTTTTCCGATTCAAAAAAAGCTCCTTTCTTTTTCTTTCTCGTAGCTCCCAGAGTGCCCGTTTCTCCCAGATTAGCTTTTCTTCCCCCACCAGTAAAGCGGCTCCTGAAAATAGCCATCTAAATTCGTTCCTTTCGTGATAGCCATCTAAATTTGTTCCTTTCGTGGGCCTCTTTGGCACAACCATATCCTTGTCGTTTCCTTTGATGAAGACCTCAATCAAGTTTCTATCGACTGTAAGTTTGTTCAGAGTAAGTGTTCCTACAAGCCTTCAAGCAAATAACATATGTAATAGAATTGGCATGCACCCCTTGATGTTGCATCTCCTCATAGCATCGCATAGCCATATCACCTTCACGATTATGAACATAGGCATCTAGCATTATTGTCCACGATATAACATCATGGACAGTCAATTTCTCAAATGCTTCTCGTCCTTCCTTGATAAAGCCACATTTTCCATACATGTCCACGAGCATGTCACCAACAACAGAGTCTCTTTCTAGGCCCCTTAGGATGATCTCAGCATGTATCTCTTGGCCCATTGGGAATGCTCCTATACTGCCACAGGCTTTCAAACAAATCCTTGGTCACAATCAAAGTGGTCCACGAGATTGCATCTCGAGTTACCAGTCTACCAAAACTCCTTGTTCTTCTCCGTCTTCAGCATAGAATAAAAGAGCAAACATAACAACTAAGTATGTACAAAGTATCAAATCACACACACAACTTTTGGGTGGTTTTCACACCTCATATGCACAGCAATACGACAACGCATGATAATTTGGAGAGTAACTTACATAGGACCTACTAGGTTTTACTTCAAAGAATCATGCCTACTACCCTTTTGTCTAAGCTTTAGAATTTCATGCTTTGATAAGCCATGCATTCTTTTCTAAATGCAACTCGATGAAATGAAATTTACGAATATGTAACATGTGACCCTTAGATACAATATCGTAAATGAAGTTCATGTGACATGCAACCTTCAATCTGTTCGACAAACATCTTTGCATGCAACGTGCAATGTCCATAGTTTCATTTTCATGCCGTGCAACGGAAGTTAACAATTTCCTCATGCTAGTCATAACAAAGGAAGTTATTGACTAAATGCAAGATACTCTTTTCCTTCACGGCCAATGCACTTAACAATTTCCTCTTTAACCCTAGGCAATATGCGTTTTAGACTTCCACTTTGAAAATGCACGACAAGGCAATTTGCAACTAAGTTCATAGGGCGAGTAAGTGATTTACATTCATAACTTTGGGGAATGCAAACGATCCAATTGCATGATATGCACCAATCCTTATCCATCGTTTACAGAGATACTTTCTCAAATGTACTTTTATCACTACTACATGAATTAACGATAAGCGTAAAATGCATTCTCCCTATAGCACCATATTGGAAAATATGGGAATTTCCCATAAGTTTGGGACACATGGTCAAATGTTTGGATTAGTCATAACTTGAACATTACAACTCCAAATCGAGCGCTCTATAGATCAATAGATTCCATTTTTTAAGTTATTTCCAATGATATGTCACATCATATGGTTTTGAGAAACTTATGGGCATGCTATCTGGGTGCCACCTTTTTAGTATTCAAAAAATGGGAATTGGGAGATTCCCAAACTCACTAATATTGTGTTCTATGGAATTAAGCATGCTTAAAGCATTTCTTTATGTGGAAATAAATTTGTGGAACCTGGGCTTGTGGATCCACGATGATGTCCACATGTAAATTCGGGGAGAAACCTCCCGTGGGTGCGCCTTGTGTATTCTTGGAAGCCATTGTTGATGACTTTAACTCCGCGGATTCCTAGCTTTGGCAAAACAACCTCCAAGCCCGCTTGGTTTCTCCCTTGCGCAGGAATTGGGGCTTTACGAACCCGGTTTTAAAACCAGGGAGGACACATTGGAACAAGGCTTATGGGCCTTATCCTTTAGAAGCTTCCAAGAAGCTTCTAAAGAGCTTATGACTCTCAGAAAACATGGAAGGGAATGGCAATGATTGGAAGGAGGGAAGTTTGACGCTGACAGGGGAAGATTGATAGCGATCGTGGAAAGCACTACAACAGCGGCAGCTGGCGGCGAATGGTGGCGGCGTCCCCAGGCAGCATGGCAGCCTATTTGCTTCTTCTCCCTTTGATCCTCCTCAGCACCGCAGCCCTTCCTCCTTATGTTATCTCCCCCCAATGCCTGAGGGGTGTTTTTATAGTGCAAGAGGACGGGAGGTGGTAGCCACCACGTGGCCTATGCATGGCCCTCCCTCCTCATGCTCCCTACACCACACCTACTTCCTCTCCCACTCCCTCTCCTCCAGCCATGCATCGGCTGGGGGAAGTGATATTTATTAAAAAATATTGACTTAACCTTACCATTATCCATTTTTCCCCTTCAAAAAGGGTGTTTCCCCCGTGGGTTTTTACGGTCTGCAACCCCGGCCTCGATTTCACAATACAGAGGCCTTATTTTTACATATGAGCAGTACGGATTAAGCTGTCAATAATTATAGGGTGGGAGATAGCCTTGCACGGGTTTTTCGTAGCGTGCCGGGAGTCAAGTTCAATAATATTTTTGAGCGGGAATATTACATTCTCTCCCCCTTGGAGGAATCGAGATGTCCTCATCTCGAGAAGAACTAGGGGTATTCCCTCAAGGTTCTGGATCTCAATTGTCTCTCCCTAACATCTAAGATCCTGTCAGGCCATACCTCAAGGACTCCTTGGCTAGGCATTACAACTTGTTGATCATCAAGTATATGGTTAGGATTAGGTACATACTTCTTCAGTAGGCTATGAAATACGTTATGAACCTTTAGGTTCTCATGGAGTTGCACTCTATAAGCATTGGGTCCTAGGCACTTGAGGATCTTGTAGGGTCCACAATACCTTGGACTTAGCTTCTTGCAATCTCCTAAGGATAGGGAACTCTTCTTTGGGTGTACGCGAATGAAGACCATGTCTCCTTCAGCAAAGGTTCTATCTTGACGTTTCAAATCTGTGTATGCCTTCTGTCTATCCTTGGCGGCTTGGATGTCCTGTCTTATTGGCTTCATTTGGTCATCCATATCTTCCAGCATCTGCCTTGAAGCTTCAACTCTTAGGGTTGGATCTGAGAAGTTTAAAGGACTTCGACAGTCATGCCCATACAATGCTTGAAAAGGGGTCATCTAAATGCTTTGTTGGTAAGAAGCATTGTAGGCAAACTCAACCAGTGGCAAGTATTGAATCCACATTTTTGGTTCACGGCAGCAGTGTGCCCTTAGCATATCCTCGATGACTTGGTTGACTCGCTCCGTTTGACCATCGGTTTGGGGATGGTAAGCTGTACTAAAACAGAGTTGAGTCCCAATGGCTTTGAAGATAGCTCTCCAGAAGCACTACAACAAGCAGCAATTATAGATGCGCTTGGTAAACGCGCATAGTCGGGCGCGTTTAACTGTGCGTATATAAGCGCGTCTATAAGCGCATGTATATAGACGCAATTCGTGCTCCATATACACGCGCTTATAGACGCGCTTTTAGATGCACGCACAGACGCGCACTAAAATGTTAAAATTTTTTAAAAAATATTGCTGGTGTGTCGCTCTTCTCAAAGTAGTCCCGTCTTGCATTTCTTTTGGGTTTTTTTTTTACAGGTGCACGACACAAAGAGAGGAGAAAGGAAGAGGCAAAGAAGAAAGGGTAAAGAGAGGAGGAAGCAAGAGGCAAAGAGAAAGGAGAGGGAAGAGAAGGAGTTTGTAGCCATGTTGCCGCCCATCACAACACCAATTCAAGGTGAGTCCTTATTCTTCTCTCTCTCTCTCTCTCTCTCCCTCCCTCCCTCCCTCCCTCCCTCCCTCCCTCCCTCCCTCCCTCTCTCTCTCTCTTTCTCTCTCTATCTTTGCTTTGAGTTATATTTTGCTACCTTCTTAGCTTTTGGTATGTTTGTTGCGACAAGGAGAACAGCCAAAGAGCAAGGAGATGGAGGGGAAGAAGGAGTTTGTAGTCGTTCCGCTGCCCATCACAACAAATATTCAAGGTGAGTCCTTCTTCTCTTCTCTCTCTCTCTTTCTCTCTCTCTCCCTCTCCCTCTCCCTCTCTCTCTCTCTCTCTATTTACTCTGAGTTGTATTTTGGTTCCTTCTTAGCTTTGGGTATGTTAGTTGTTGCTTGCTTTTCCTCGTTTTATTTTGTGCTTCACTGCTAATTCGCGTCTACAAGCGCATCTGATATACAGAGTAGACGCACTCGTAGACGCGCAAGTGTTAAAGATCCATCAAGCCTCCTAGGTTTTTTTGAGTTTTGTGGAGTTGGCGCATGTAAGAGCGCGTCTGATCGACAAAGTAGACGCACCTGTAGATGCGCACGCGTTAAACAACCACACCTCCTCTGAGGTTTTTTTGTGTTTTGTGGACCTAGGGCCTATAGGAGCGCATCTAGCGTGCACTGTACACGTGCTGATAGATGCACAATTTTGTTGTACAAAATATGAAAAGAGAGAGAGAGAGAGAGAGAGAGAGAGAGAGAGATAGATAGACAGATAGACAGACAAATATATAGAGAGACAAACAAATAGACATGCAGATAGAAATACTCATTACAATGAAATGGCACCTTAAGTGTAACGGATCCTAGCTTATAAAATCACTTTTTTTTAACTGTATTAGCTACCTTGTAAAATTACTTATCTCTCACACTGGTACTACACGATCTTTGCAATGGACTTTTATGAGAAGAGGCTCATCATAGATAAGGTATGTTTTGTTATTGCATGAGAAGTATGGCTAATATTCTTGAGTAATGTTCTTGCGTTTTCCCCAAACACACAAAATTTGATGGGGGGAAAAAAAGCCAGAGTCTCTGGTTTTTTTTTTCATACACTGTTTTGCGCGTCTATATTTGTGTCTAATTTGCAGGTGAAATCACATCTATGTGCGTGTGTATATGCGCATATATATGCACATCTATAAGTGCGTCTATATGTGCATCTATATTCGGGTGTATATACACGTGTAGTTTTCACTATAAGCACACTTGTAGACACGAAATTGTAGACGCGCTAGTAGACGTGGTAATAAACGCACCCGATATTTTTAAACACAATTCAAATATTGCGTCTACAAGCGCGTCTATGGAGCCTTTTTGTTGTAGTAAGTGTGACGTGAAGAGAGAACTAATGATTCTTTTGGGTAACCCATGCAGTTTGAATATCTCCTTGATGAATAACCTTGCAATGTCTGAGGCTTTATAGTTTGTCTTTACACGAATAAGGTGTGCAATCTTAGTGAGCATATCAACCACAACCATAATGGAGTTATGTCCTCCCTGAACTTGGGATAGGCCAACAACAAAGTCCATACCGATGAGTTCCAATTTCATTTGGGGAATGTCAAGTGGTTGCAACTTTCCTAGCATTTTGACATGTTCGGCTTTAATACCTTGGCAAGACAAACACTTAGTGACATATTTGTTGAGAACGTCACCTTTGAGCCTCTCCCAATAGTAGCTCTTCCTGACTGCATTGAGGGTCTTGGCATAGCCAGGATGTCCTGAAAAAGGGGAGTCATGGCCCAAAGTATCTTCTGCTTGAGTGACTAGCTTGCTGATATACATAATCTCATTCTATAGTAGACAAGTCCACTATTGATAGAGAACTCCTAATGCTTAGCCTGTAGCTTTGGATTTTGATCCTTGATAGGGATCTCCCTTAGCATTTTTTGATAGGTTGGATCATGGCATGCTTCTTCTCTAGCTAGCTCAAGTATTGGGTTGTTTGGCATGGATACCTTTATGGCTAGAGATCTAGCTCTGTTGATGGATCCTGCAAGATTAGAGAATTAAGGAATGCCTTGCGACTGAGTGTATCGGCAACTACATTCTCCTTTCCAAGCCGGTATCTAATTTCAAAATCATACTCCTCCAGCACTTCAATCCACCGACGTTGCCTCATGTTGAGCTCGTTCTGGGTAAAGATCCACTTGAGACTTTTATGATCCGTCACTAGGGTAAACATGTTACCCAGCAGGTAATGTCTCCAAAGCTTTAGAGCATGGATGATAGCTAATAGCTCTAGATCATAGGTAGCATGATTCTTCTCATGGCTCTTTCAGTTTTCTTGAAGAGTATGCTACAGGATGACCTTCTTGCATAAGCACACACCCTAAGGCAAGTGTGCTAGCATCAATTACTACTTTAATACCCTTATTGAGGTCCAAAAGTTTTAGGATAGGTGGTGATACCAAACTTTGCTTTAGTTTGTCAAAGCTAGATTGTTTAGTAGGTGACCATACAATTGATGTTTTCTTCTTTAGTAGATCCGTCAGAGGGTCTGCAATCAAAGCATAGCTTTTTATAAAGACCCTATACCATCCTATCAATCCAAGAAAAATACGTATTTCTTTGACAGTTGTTGGTATTGGCCATTCCAGAACATCTCTGACTTTGGTCGCATCCACTAAGATTCCTTCCGCTAATATGATGAATCCTAGATATTCAATCTCACATTTGAAGAATGCACACTTCTTCATCTTGGCATAAAGCTTGTGTGCCCTCATTGTCTCAAGGACAATCCGAAGCTAGGGTTCATGATGTTCTTCCTATTTGGAGTAGACTAAGGTATCATCGAAGAAGACGAGTACAAAGTCGTCAAGATATGGCCTCAAGATATCCTACATTAACCTGTTGAAGGTGGTAGGTGCATTTGTCAACCCGAACGACATGACTAGGAACTCAAAGTGTCCATATCTTGTGTTGAATGCCGTCTTTGGAATATCTTCCTCCTTGATCCTTCTCTGATAGTATCTAGACCTAAGATCAATCTTGGAGAAGATCTTCGCACCTTGAAGATGGTCAAGAAATTTATCTATTCTTGGAATTCCACGTTAGCAGTTTCCTCCTAGATCTAACCGAAGTCCACTTTCCTCCTAGAAAGAATTCCACGTTAGCAGTTTTCCTGGTACAACTGACCTCACGACCATTTTCTAATTCCACAAGAAAGGTAGGTGCTTCGATTGTGGCTATTCCTAATCTTCTTGCACAAGCTGGTGACATAAAGGAATGCGTGCTGCCACAATCAATCAAGGTTTTGAAACCTTTACCTTGATAATCCGATGGTGTCTGAATCACCAAAAACTGGCGATTCGGCCCCTTCTTGTGAAGGGCGGCATGGAATGTTGCCCTCTGAAAGTCTTCTTCCATGGTCGGGTCTTTTCATCGCACATTTCCCTGTTGGCAACACAGGCGGTTCTTCCTCTGCCCCAAGTGGCGGCTCCTTGGCCACGATCGATTCCTTGGAATGGTCCTTGACGTTGTCCTCTGCCAAGTTTGGGACATTGCCTTTTGAAATGACCGGGCTCGTTGCAATGGAAGCAACGGAGATTGCGGCCATTACCTTGGGTAGGAACAAAGTTATTGACATTGTTGGTCCTTGCTTTCTTCCTTTGTCCCCGATTTTGACCTTGAACTCTCTTTGCCTGGGATCTATACACTCCTTTATTCTGATCATTATAAGACCAAGTCTTGTTATTTCTTGGCCTCGTCTGCACCTCCTAAATTATGGGCGCGGCTCGAATGAGTGCATCCTGAAGATTTGTTGGCCGCATTGATTTGAGGTAGGTGTTTACAGGTGGGTTTAATCTGGCACAAAACTTCGACACCTGTTGTGTCATATCCATTTGTAGCGCATACTTCAAAAGAGAGACGAACTTTGAGTAGTATGCGTCAAGAGTCAAACCAAGTTGTTTCATTTCATAGAACTCATTCATCTTCTACGTGCGATATGCAAGTGGTAAGTATCTTCCTTGCATAGCTTTTTTTAGCTTTTTCCAGGTGACGGATCCTTCCGAGATCCCTTGGTCTCTGCACCATTGCTTCCACCAAAGTCTGGCTTCGCCGGTGAGCTTCAGCTTCGCTAGCATTGCCTGGTTGGCGGGTGCAGTACCGGCCGCTTCAAATTAATCTTCCATGGACTCGATCCAAATCTCAGCATCTGCTTGGATAGTCCTTCCTTTTCCGTCAAATTCTGGCAGCTTGATCTGCTTGAGAAGAAACTTCTTCTCCTAAATCACGGCCATGCTTGGTGTAGGGGTCAGACTAGGAATCTGTACCTGGAGTTGTGCCTGGGTAAGAGATTCTTAACGTTAACAACTCGCTAATCATTACTTACATTACATTTCATACCCAATTCAAGTTTTAGCCAAAGACCGGATCACTTAACTTTTTATCAATACTCATAGTCAAGAAAATCATTGATAAAAATAAGTCTTATTTCATTCATATGGGCATAGCCCTTTCAGAGTACAATATTTCTTGGAATAGTAGAGCAAACTGATACATTAATTTGGGAATAAGGTTGTGTTACATTCAGCCACGGGAACAGAGTAATAGTATGGATTTGGGTCATGGATCCTCAGGAATTGATAAGTCATTGGAAGATTACGGTATCCTTTCATTTGGTACCCATTCTTCTCGTAGCGTCCCAACACCTTGATCCTATCAATGGGGATTATGCAGGTCACTTCCTCGTACACATATGTGTTCAGCTTGACCTTCCGACCTTCGACATGTAAAGTTGCATTTACGTGAGCCTAAAAAAAGATGAAGAGCTTCACGATCTTCAGGTCCTCCAACCTCTTGATTCTCTTTAGGTTGGTTCGAAGGTACGCAAATCGGTGGGCAACTATGTAATAGATTCCTGAATCACCCGTCCATCTTCGTTCCACATACAGAGGCGATGGATTGTAGATGCGGTCTAGGATGTTCATCATATCGATCCTTCGTCGATAATCCGAAGCCCACATCGCGGTCATAAACATGACCTGGAATACCATGAATCTGTTCCATGCTTCATGACTCTGCAAGACAGCATCGATAAGTAAGGAAATGTTCTTAATAACAACATTTGCTTTACTTCTTCTTATTAAGTTCTCTTATAAAGACAAATCCTTCGTTGGTTCGCTCTCATACCAACTGTAACGTGTCCACCTATTCCCTTTCAGGACACATCTTAGCAGCCCATCGGGAAGAGAGTCTAGAAAGCTCTATCGGGCACTCCCATGGAATATTATGGGGTTTGCGATCTAGGTCTTCTCAAGTCTGGTATGTAGCAGAAGTATTCTGCCTGTTCCCACTTAGGACTCAGGGTTTTTCTAGTGGTCAAACTCATAGAACGAGCGCTAGCGTCGAGCCCCATGAGAGCGGAGTTTTGAGCCTGGGATGTGCCTAAAATTTGCTAAAAAATCCAGAATTTAGGGAAAAAATATTTAACATCGAAGGTGGCGGCTCCAGCTAGGATGATTTTAAGCACCAAGTGAAAGATGACTTTTAAAAGGCGCCCGAGAGACACTTGTGGATTTTTTATAATTATTCAGACTGCCGTTCGGGTTGTCAGGAGTTGCCAGTAAATGTGAGATGTCAAGCCGGACGCCCAAGATTTTTCAGAGCACGAATCGGATGCCGGACGAGGAAGGAGCCAACAAATGGTCAAGATATGAAGAGGTGGCCAAAAGGGGATGTGACCTTTTGGAAGCATTGGACCCCCCCAAATTTTATGCCACATGAGATATTTCGCGAGGCCATGAGGGTGTGTTTTTCTGATGAGTATGAGGTCCTAATGCCATAGCCAGTGCCGGCCCATTTCAGAACCCATCACTGGTGCGTCTGCCGGGAGTTGCCAACAAGTGGTGGTTCTCGAATCTAGGGTTTTTAGGGATCAAAAAGTTGGTTTATGTCCTCTGACAAGGACTGTCAAGCCGAAATACAAAAAGCATAATGTGCTAAGAGGGCTAGATGGCGGTTGGAGATCGTAAGTCGCTATTCTCCTCAAAGGAGTAGCCCGATACGCATAAGAGGCTGTGGTCTTAGTAATCCAATTGCTGCGCATAGTCCTTTAGGTGCAGGAGGAAGTGCAAGTTCTTTCTCTCCTCCACCTAGTCAACCCACTTCAAGTGGGGGTTTCCATCAGTTCAAACTCCTATTGTCAATCCGATTGTCGTCATGGCACAACCCATTGTGCTTCCTGCAGGGACATCAAATTTGCCAGCTTTAGGAGTTCCTTTGCCCATTTTTAATGGGTTAACTGAAGAAGATGATAAGTTTCACATTTGTGAATTCCAAAGACTAATGTTTAATTATCGCATCCAAGATGAGGGACATCTTATGATGTTCTTTAACATGACGTTAAAAGGAAGGGCTGCGGTATGGTATCATAGCATAGAGACTGGAACCATAACCACAATCGACCAATTTTATGCAGCTTTCCGAGGTGAATATGCCCCTAAAAGAGGTGGCTAATACTGGTTGCATGTTTTGAATGTAACGCACCAAGACCCGCATGAGAATGTGAAAGCCTATGCCAAGAAGCTTAAGGAAGTGTTTCGTAAGTTACAAACTTATATTCCTACTCTGCCAGCTGCTCAATTGCAATACTTCTTGCATGGATTGGATTTCAATATTCAGGTACAAGTGACTAGTGTGTCTTTGGCTGATATAGACACACCGCCATCGCGCGGGCAGAAGGAGTAGAAGCATGATTACAAACGGCCTACTCCTCTCGAATAAATCTTAATGCGGGTTTAGTACCTGGAGGCAATCTACCATTGACAAATGGAAGTCAAGGGATGCCTATGAACAACCCTAATGGGAGAGGAAGTATGGTTCAAAATGTACCATTACTGCCAGCTCCTCCCAGTGTGACTATGCCTATGGCTAGTCACTTGGCTCCACCAAGTGTTGGAGGCCAAGTTTTGAATCCTAATGTTGTTCCTGTGAGTCAACAACCAATGCCCAATCAAATTGTTAGGCCAATGAAATGACGGATAGACGATCAAGGCTATGAGTCGAGTGCATCTAATGTCCTTGGCGAAGTTAAGGATATGATGAAGCACTACACCGACATGATTTCTGAACAATATCGGCAAATAGCTGTTGATGTCAATTTCTTGAAGAAGCAGCAGAATCTGATAGGGAGTCAATGCCCTGAAGAGGGTGGACCCTCAAAATTCAGCTGTAAGTGGTGTGGCAGACAACATTTCCCTAGAAACTATCCAAATGTTAAATGTGATATTTGTGGGAAGTCAGGCCACTTAACCGCTACCTGTTGGAGTAAGATTAGTTCCCTCCAACAAGGGAGTAAACAGTCAGGTCCAGCTAATCATAGAGCGCAAGGTAATAACCTGCAACAAAATGATGGACCAAGACAAATATTGCAAAGGGGAAAGACCACTATAGAAGAGTTGCACAAGGCAATGGAGTCAGCCTTATTGAGGCTGTATGCATTAATGACGCTAAAACCTCTAACCTACGAGCCGTTACAAGAGGCCAAAAGGCTAAAGAGGGTGATAAAGATAATGCAAAACCGGTCGAGGGAAACCCTAAGCAAGGAGATAAGGGGACGCAAGTCCTGAATCCTAGCGTGGAAGGTGGACCTCTAAAGCCTGTTGACAAAAGAGTCAATCCTAAGAAGGATGAGGAAGTGCCAAGAAAAAAGGCAAGAGCTAAAAAAGAAGCACCAAAGTCGGTCCCGAGACCAAAAGAAAGAATGGTTTGGCGAGAAAAGCGAGCTTTGGCTACTTATCATGATTTTGTTTTAGCAACTTCTCTCTGTGAAGTCAAACCAAATGTAAACCTCTTACAGTTGATTAAATTATCTCTAGGAGTACGCAAGGAATTCAAGAAGATCCTGCGTATTGGGTATATTATAGAACCTATGGGCATAGCTCGAGTAGGGGAATATTGGTTTGATTATGCTGAAAAGAATTGCCCTAAGGTTCTAGCATACGTGGATGGAATATTAGTAGAGCATGTTATTGTAGACATTGGGTCCTCCGTCAATATCATGAGTTTAGAGTTGATGGAGAGGCTGGGTCTAGGCATCCAAAAAGATAGCTCCACCCTTCTTAGAATGGCTGATGATAGTCTAAGGCAACCAGAAGGTTGCATTACTAAAGTTCATGTTGCAGTTGCAAGTGTAGAAACAGGATGTGAAACAGGAGCTAGTAAAAGCACCAGTTTTAAAAGCACCCAAAAGAGGCGAGTTATTTTACATATTTTCAGAAGCCACCGTGCATAGTATCAGCTGTTGTTTAGCCCAAATTTGGGAGGGAAAGTGGTATCATCTGATAGCTTTTGCTAGTCGAAAATTGGGCATATAAAAAATTAACTACACCTACATGGAGAATTTGTTCCTTGCGATGGTCTTTGCGACTAAAAAATTTAGGCACTACATCCTCTATGAGAAGGTAGTTTTCTATACGAAGGCGGAAGGGCTTAGATTGCTTATGAACAAGCTGCAACCGCTTGATCGTTTGGCAAAGTGGTTAATCACATTGCAGGAGTTCGATTATGAGATTAAGAGTAAGCCACCGAGGTTGCAGGGTATTGTGAAATGCCTTGTGGATCTCGGGGAGCCGAAAGAGACTTTGGCTGAAGGAAGTGATATTGAAGAAATGTTTAAAATTGATACAGCTTCCATTCCATCTTGGTATACTGCTATTACGCATTATCTATCAACAGGAGAGACTGGAACTAGTTTATCAAAATCAGAAAAGAGGAAAATCTGACAACAGGCTTTGAAGTTTTCCTTGACACAAGAACACTATATTGGCAAGGTGTTGATGATATCTATCGCCGATGTGTGATGCCTGACGAGATTCCTTTCATCTTGGAAGAGTGCCATGACTCTGCATGTGGAGGGCGCTTGGCGGCGGGACGGTTGACGATGCAGAAAGCTTTAAGAGCTGGATATTGGTGGCCGTCCATCTTCCAAGATTCCTTTGAGTACGTTAAGAGATGTGATACGTGTAAAAGATGTGACAGTAGAGAGAATAGGAAATGCCCACTTATGCCTATCATGGCTATCCTTCCATTTGAGAAGTGGGGCATTGACTTTGTGGGTCCTATCGCCCCGTCGTCTACTACCCAGAAGAGGTACATTATAGTAGCAACTGATTATTTTACAAAATGGTCAGAAGCACAGGCGACGAGGCACGACAATGCAAAAGAGACTGCAAGTTTTCTTTTAGAGCAGACTATCTGCCATTTCGGTCCACCGAAGGAACGACCGTGGAACCCACTTTTTGAATAAGGTGATCAAAAGCCTGACTGAAGCTTGGCAAATCAAGCACAATAAAACGACCCCCTAGAATCTGCAAGCAAACGGACAAGTCGAAAGTACTAATAAGCAGCTTGTGGGTATCTTATCTAAAATAGTCTTTGAGAAGAAACGGGACTGGGACAGGAAGTTGTATGTGGCAGGGCGGCATACAATACAACGTTCAAGCGAGCTATTGACCATACTCCATTTAAATTAGTTTATGGGGAAGAGTATGTGTTACCCCTTGAAATCGAGTTGCCAACCATACGGTCTGCAATTAACCACTCTTTGGGAGATGAGGATTCACTCTTTGAATGTTTCACGACCATAGCCCACCTAGATGAACAGAAATTGCAGAGCTTGTTACACCAGGAGGTAGCTAAACGGCGAATGAAATAGTTGCACAACCTTAAAGCAAAGAAGTATACCTTTAAAAAAGAGCAATTACTTCTGTATTATGATACACGTAGGGAGCTGTTTCCAGGGAAGCTGGAACCTAGATGGGATGGCCCCTACAAGATTGTCAGGATAGGAAAAAATAGGTCTATGGCTCTGTTAGCTGATCTGCAGAAAGTAGAATTTAAAAATAAAGTTAATCTTAATAAGATTAAACCTTATTATTTCTAGGTATGCTAACACAGAAAATGCATTGCAGGTCCATGTTGGGGCTGATGTGAGACCTGCAAAAGAGCTTAAAGCTGGTTGATGGGGCGGTTAATTCCTTATTTAGAGCACCCATATCTCGAGCAGAGATACCATCAAGGGAAACTTATCTGGTGGAACAAAGGATACAAAGTGATTGAGCAAGAAGACGAAACCTTTGTGTGGGAGATCAAAGTCTTCTGCCATCACTGCTTACGTATGTTGACAAGTATCCCTGTTGAGTTCAATGAAGAAGGTGGGATGGAGCCATCAGTTCACCCTCTAAACATGTTAAATTTCGACTATCATAATTAGAATAGAGGGGTTCGTGATGGCAAGCTGTGTAAACCCATTGTGGACGTACACATTATACTTTGATGGAGCGTCCAGGGGCCCTAATAAAAAAGAGAGTGTTGGAGTAGTAATCCGAGATCCCCGGCGTAGAGTTACGATGAAGTCAGCTGCTTATCTCGGGGTAGGATTCATTAACAATATGGCGAAGTATAAAGCCTTGATTATGGGATTGCATATTTCCAAGCAAGGTGGTATTCGGCGGTTGTTAGTAAAATGGGATTCCCAGTTGATTCTGAATCAGCTAGAAGGGACATATAGAGTGCGGAATCCCATCCTTGGTATGTATCATCAAACTACGATGACCCTACTTGAGGAGTTTGAGAGAGAGTGTTTTCAGCAGATTTCACGTTACTGGAATCAGTTTGCGGACTCACTGGCAAATCTTGCTTATGAAGAAGACATTTTCTTCAAGTGTGGTCCCAGTTTGGATATTGCTATTAATAATGAGACAGGACCTGGTCGCTTGTGGGGAATGTTATCAGAGCATGCAATATATGGCAGGCAATGGTTGATATGGGTAATGCAAAGAGTAGCCGACACTAATCTACCGTTGTTATCCTGGACCTATCAGGGCTGATTAGACAACATGTTATGCGTACACCTCTTGCTATATATGCAGGAGGGATGGGTCATAATCTTATGCATTTAGTTTAGGGCTGTGAGCCCTATTTTTCCCCCTTGGAAAGGAGCATATTCTTGTATATCTGCACTCTTTCAAGAAGGGATGTGCAGGTGCTATTTTGTTTTATTTCGTTAGGCCAAGAGGGCCAGTTTCATGAGGTTTTAAATGTTTTATTTCATTAGGCCAAGAGGGCCAGTTGTCTGTTTAGTACAGGTGCGGTTAATGGTTTCTTGTTTTAGTTCTATGCTAGACAGGTTAGAAGAAGATCTTGGAAGGAGTCTTTGTTGCACGGAAGCTTCTTGTGGCCCTATCCAGGTGATATCTCTCCTTTACGAGTAACATGGTTTTTTCTATTATATGTGTTTGTGTACTCGTAGGGGATTTTCTTTTCTTGTTGGAAACCGGAGTCTAAGGCATGACGTCCCAGGTTTAGGTTAGGCATGTCTAAGGGGAGGTTTGAGTAGTCGTTGCCTCCTGTAAAGACACTGCCAAGCATCGAAAGACCTATTTTAGAGGGCAGTTCTAGTGACCCTGTTCTGCTAGCCTGCTTGGCAGCCGTTCTAGGAGTTCTTGTTAGTTGTGAGGCAGTTAGAGAAGCCTGCCAAATGAAAAATGATGATGATGATAGAGAGGAAAAACCCTAAATATCTACAAAGGTGTGTAAAAAGGGGTTCTAACCCCTATAAAAATAGAAAAGAAAAGAAAGGAAGATTTATAAGCAGTTGATCATTGCCTAGTGAAGGCCTGGTAGGTTCCTGGGGACGAGTCAGACTCGGGGCCGATGCCTGGTCTTCTTAGGGATGGCATCTTGCTAGAAAGAAGAAAGTAAGGAAGGTTGGAGAGAAAATAAAAGTGAGCGTTAGAAAATGATTAAGTGTCGCCTTGCGAGGGCTTGGTAGGTTCTTGGGTACCGAGATAGGACCTGAGGCCGATGCCGTGTTCTCCTTGGGTCACTACGCTTAGCTCCCTCCTTTTTACATGCCCGAGTATGGAAAATAAAAATCCTAAAAGGAGAAATGTGCTACAAGAAAATACTTCTTGATCAGGCTATAGGAGTAATCACCTAGTAGGAGCTCCTGGTTGTGTTGTCCTTAGTAAGGTAGGTAGTTTAGACCACCACTTAGGGCAACATCTTTGATAGGTTTTTTCAAATTGGCCGTGTTGGAGCAGTCGGTTAGTGACTAGCTTCGAACCTTCTATCAAATTATGCTAGGCCTACTCCTTGTGGATGTCATGCCTTGGTTGTGTCAGGGGGTAGGGCGAGATTGTGCTATGTTTTAGTATGTATCTATTTTGTATCAGCTTGATGCTTTCTTTGGTTATTTTGTGTAGATCCGTTGTGGGATTTGACGGGCTGAGTCACCCTATCCCCTGGTCGCCAATGAGAGCGGAGTTTTGAGCCCGAGATGTGCCTAAAATTTGCTAAAAAATCCAGAATTTAGGGAAAAAATATTTAACATCGAAGGCGGCGGCTCCAGGTAGGACGATTTTAAGCACCAAGTTAAAGACGACTTTTAAAAGGCATTGAGGGACACTTGTGGATTTTTTATAATTATTTAGACTGCTGTGCAGGTTGTCAAGAGTTTCTAGTCAATGGGGGATGTCAAGCCGGATGCCCAGGAATTTTCAGAGCACGAATCCGATGCCGGATGAGGAAGGAGCCAACAAATGGTCAAGATATGAAGAGGTGGCCAAAGTTTGGTCAAAAGGGGATGTGACCTTTGGGAGCATTGGACCCCCCCAAGTTTTTATGCCACATGAAACATTTCATGCAAAACGTGGAGAGAGAAGTGTAAAATATTACATGGCACAGTGAACAGAATATGAGAAAGAGATAGAGAGTACACAACAGAAAAGAGGAGAATCAGTAAATTCTTTAACTCCAAACAACTAATACAAAGATGGCTCTATCCACCCATGCGCTTCCATTGTGTGAAGCTTAGATGGCGATCTAGACAGAAGATAGGTGAAGAGCTTAAGGCTAGCTGGAACAACAACTCTGATTGGGTGAAGGATGAGTGATCGATGGCTGTGAAGGGGTTTAGCTTTTATAGCCTGCTAAAGCTATGAGGTTGGCCTGACCAACCTACCATATAAGCCTCCACTAGTTGGCCAGGAAATATTCCAGGGAATATTCCCTTTACCATCGGGCCGGGGGCACTGCCCCTGGACCCCAGCCTCCACTAGCCGCTGGCCCCCCTGGGACCCCCTAGCCAGGGGCCGCTTCCGCGGCCCCCGGACCCCATAATAGGGACCCCTTTTAACTCCCTTACCCTGCAACTCGATGCAATGCGCCTCGAGTTGCTACCAGCTTAACCACTCCGTCTAACCCAAAGATTAGACCCACAACGGTCACCTTTTTGCCATCCGATTACATAGACCTCATCTGATATACAAGTCAGGACTCAACCAATGTCTGGGCTCACATTTGGCTTCTCCTCATAATGGGGGCCTTACAACTTTGAGCACCATGGATCATTGGTAGCACCTAATGAGGGTGGGGCATTGATCATATCTGACACCCCCCCTCAATGTCCACCCATAGGTGAACTATCTCCTCGGCCTAATGCCGAGTCTCTGAAGATGAACTTGAATCAGATCCTTCGTAAGTGCTTTGGTGAAGATATCTGCTCCATTCTCCTCTGTTGGACAGTAGACCAGTTCCACTATCCCATCCTCCATCAAATCATGCACATAGTGATACTAGATCTCTATATGTTTGGTGTGTGCGTGAAATACTGGATTTTTGGCAATGGCGATGCAACTCTGATTGTCACATCTCAGCACAGTTGGTTCTTCATCCTGCACTCCCATATGCCATAGAATCCTTCTCAACCATACTGCTTCACATGCAGCAAAACAAGCTGCCTTGTACTCTGCTTCGGTAGAAGACAATGCCACTGTTGGTTGCTTCTTACTAATCCAAGAGAAAATTCCTGAACCCAAAGAGAAACAATAACCAGAAACTGACTTTCTGGAATCACTTTCTTCTGCCCAATCTGAGTCACAATTCCCCACAAGAGAAGTTCCAAAACTGTATGTGATACCATAGTCAAGAGTTTTCTTCAAGTATCTGAGCACCCACATCCCAGCCTTCCAATGACTCTCATGAGGTTTGTTTGAGAACCTGCTCAAAACACCAACAGCAAAACTGATATCTCGTCTGGTGTTACACAAGTAGATCAAACTGCCGACCAATCTCCTATACCTCCCAATGTCTGCTAGTGCTGATGTATGCTCGACGGATAACTTTGCATTCACCTCCATAGGTGTAGCTATCTCCTTGCACTCGGTCATGCCAAATGCCTTCAAGATCTCCCATGCATACTTCTTCTGAGAGATGAAGATCTTTTCTGGCTCTTGCCAGACTTCAATCCCCAAAAAATAGTGCAGTAAGCCCAAGTTTCTCATTTCAAACTCAGAACTCAAAGCCTTTCGAGTTTGGTTGATCATATCTTCATAGTCACCTGTAATAAGAAGGTCGTCCACATATAGGACAATCACTACAGACTTTTTACCATCCCTGTAAACATACAAGTTAGCATCTGAGGCACATCTTTTGAAGTTTAGGTTTAAAAAGAACTTATCTATCCATTGGTACCATGCTCTGGGGGCTTGTTTCAGCCCATATAATGCCTTCTTCAGCTTACACACTTTGTTCTCAGAATGGGGGGCCTCAAATCCTGGTGGCTAAGCCATGTACACCTCCTCCTTGAGGTCACCATTTAAGAACGCTGACTTAGCATCCATTTGGTACACTGGCCACTTCTTGTGGGCAGCCACTGCAAGTACCATGCGAATAGTGGTCATTCTGGTAGTTGGGGAAAATGACTCTTGAAAATCAAACCCTTCAACTTGTGAAAATCCTTGGGCAACCAGTCTAGCTTTGTACTTTTCTAAGGTACCATGAGCCTTGTACTTTACCTTCCAGATCCACTTGGTGCCAATAACCTTCCGCTTTGCTGGTCGATCCACTAGCTCCCAAGTGTCATTCTTCATTATGCTGTCATACTCTGCCTGCATAGCAGCCTTCCATGATGGATCTACAAGTGCTTGTTCTAAGTCAGTTGGCTCCTTTACTTCTCTTATAATCTCAACCATCAAGGCCATATTGACTATGTGAGCAGAAGCCCTCCTTTACTCCTCTATTCTCTGAGACCTCCTTGGTCTGTCTGCCTTCTCCTCAACAGATGCAGGCATAGGATTATTGTGGTCATAGAGCTACTTCACCTAGTGCGGCAATGGCTTTTTTGGTGGGATAATGTCAAGTTGGTGAACTTTTTCCTCATCTTTTGAAGATGATGCTTCCTCCTCCTTAAGGATAGGGATAGCTCTCGGGATAGGTTCATAGTGGACTACTTCCTCGCTTGATGATAAAGTGGAAGAACTTGCCTTCTCCTCCTCCACTGTATGCGGCTCATCCTTGAAAACCACATCACGGCTCGCGATGATCTTCTTTGCCTCTTGGTCATATAATTTGTAAGCCTTCTGCTCATCACTATAACCCAAGAAGATACATTTTCTGCTTTTTGGTTGTAACTTGTTTCTCTTCTCATCTGGAACATGTGCATAACATTCACATCCAAAAATTCTGAAATGTGAGACAGATGGTTTCTTACCAGTGTAAGCCTCATGGGGTGTTTTTCCCTTGAGAGCCTTTGTGTAGCTCCGATTTAGAATGTAGACTGCAGTATTAACAGCTTCAGCCCAAAAATGGTTAGGCAATCCCTTGCCCTTTAGCATGCATCTTGCCATCTCCACAATGGTGCGATTCATGCATTCCACAACACCCTTTTGCTGAGGTGTGTGAGACGTTGTCAATTGACGCTTGATCCCTTTGCTCTTGCAAAATCCATCAAACTCCTTTGAGTTGAACTCACCACCACCATCTATTCTAAATTTCTTCACACTTTTCCCTATTTCATTCTCAACAAGTTTTAGCCATTCTTTAAACTTACCAAAAGATTGAGCCTTATCACGAAGGAAGTACACCCACATCTTCCTACTGTAGTCGTCGACAATCAACATAAAATAAGAAGATCCCCCCAAGGCCTGTGTAGGCATCTTACCACACAAGTCAACATGCACCAACTCTAGAGGAGCGTGTGCTCTATTCTTGCTTTCTTGTGAAAATGCCTTTCTCTATTTCTTGCCCATCATACAAGCTTCACATGGCTCCTTCAATTCAATTATTGTAGGTAGGTGAGCAACCATACCTTGCTTTTGCATCTCCTTCAACACTGCAAATCCGATATGTCCAAACCTTTCATGCCAAAGCTTACTTGTCCCCACTCCAGCGGTGGCTGTAAGAGCACTTAGCTCATACAGGTTGTTCCTTCTTTCTCCTTTTCCAACAATTGTGCCAACACTATCAAGAATTTCTGCACCTGTCTTCTTGAACCTCACTTCATGACCAAGATCAGTTATGGCAGCAATTGATAAGAGATTTCTCCTGATTTCGGGAACATTCAACACATTTGAAAGCTTTTTGACTTCACCATTTGCAGCAAAAAAAGAAGTAGTACCTGTGCCCGCAGTAGGGCATTTAGCATAATTTTCAACCGTGACAATGATGGATTCTTGTAGAGGCTACATAGAACTGTATAGACCTTTCTTGTTGGTCATGTGATGGGAGGCCCCACTATCCAACACCCATGAGTCAGTGGTAGATTCTTCTTGCGCCGAGGAGCACACTTCCTCAATGGTCGCCATGAATAATTCCAACTCTGCTTCAGCTGTATTGGCTGTCTCTTTCCCTTTACTTTTAAGGGTACCATTCTTTTCATCTGCCTTCTTGACACGACAATCTGCAATTGCATGTCCTTTCTTCTTGCAGTAGAAGCACTCTCCTTGAAACTTCTTCTTGCCGCCCTTCTTTTTTTTTGTCACCATCATTTTGGGTGGAGGAAACACCTTTGCCTTTTGCATTGGCAGAGAATGCAACATCTCCATTGTTGCTTCCTTCTCGAGCTTTCAGCCTCAACTCCTCCTCCAGAGAGAAAAAATACCAAAAAATGGTGAAAAATGGGTTTTAAATGGGAGAAAATTAGGAAACGGTAAAAAAAGAATTCCAAAAAATTACATGTGTGTTTGTGTAGCATATAATGAAGGTAAAGCACGAGGTTGTCCTTGGTTTACCCTCGTTTTTATGTTTCCGTTCATGTTTATCGCTTTCTTTGTAAGGAAACACACAAAAAACGACCCTTTCACCTATCAACGAATGCAAAACCTTAAACGACAGGGTGAGAGGGAGATTGAGTATCAAAACATAAACTAAAATATGGTTTAACTGTTATGAGTATGAGGTTCCGGCTAGTGCCATAGCCAGTGCTGGTCCATTTCAGGTCCCATCACCCCAGGCAAACTACTTTATGTAGAAACGTTAGGATCAAAGGAGATTCATGCTGCACTTGATTCAAGGAGAATCGGAAATGAGAGGGATGCAAAGCTCGACTCTCTGCCCATAAGGCATAGTCCCATTCCGCTCCCCTAAAGTAGCATAAATGGGGATTCTAGTAACCTAAATTCTAGATCAGCGCCCTTGCTGTACATTTCCTTCGAGAAGAGCTCCTTGCTGTCCATTTCATTTGAGAAAAGTTCCCAGCCAACCAGGACCACCCATCTGTAGGACGGACCCATGGCCACATCCACTGCACTTTCCTCATGGTTGTTTTAGTTGTCTAATTACCTATCACATTTAGTTGGACACGCATAAAACAGCTTTCTTAATTAGCCAATTAGACACTGGTTCCTTCACGTAACTCTTAGCACTTGACATAGAAAAACAGTGTCAAACAAGTTTCTTTTCAATAGTTGATCTTATTTATCCATGGAAAATATCATATAATCCAACCCGTAGGCTAATCCATAATTCGCCCGAAGGATATCCATAATCTGCTCGAAGGCTATCCAGCAATCCATAGGGATTACTAATCCAAGATTCCGCCCGTAGAATAGTATGCGGCCCTCGAGATCCAATCCCGAGTCACATTGGCCTCTTGTGCAGGGCCTGGAAGACAAGGGATTTACGGCCAGAACCCCCCTGGCACCCAAGCGTCCTCCTCCTCCAAGTAGCACCCAACGAAGAGACCTCTCGCGACGGGTTCGGTCCACGTTTCCATCGCGGCTAAAACCCCCTTGGTTAGGGTTAGGCTGAAAGTCGGGGGTAGCTGATGGTGCCTCTGCCTTCAAGCCTTCAACCTGAAGCATTAATTAAATTTCCATCTTTTAGTTCCTTGAGCAAACAATGCAAACAGTGCTCCTAAACTATTACAAGCACAATCAATCTAGTGGTCGTTTATTTGGCCAACTGCTAAGGAGTGAATCCTTCTCTCAAAATGCATCCAGCATTCGATCCGGGATCAATTATGACTTGGCAAGATCCCCAAGGGTTTGTTTGTTCACCCTTCTGTCTTTGGGTTAGGGTCATACCTTGTCAACCCAAATTAACCATTACCTTAGGTTTCTTAAGTTAAGTCAGTGAATCCTGGCGACCATGTCGCTCCAACTAATTGATCCTTTTCTTACCAAGCAAATACATAACTTCCCTTAACTTGGAAAATCATCCCAAGAAAGGTGAAGTAGCAGGATGACTACTCATCCTCTTGCAAGTTAGACTTGCGCTAGAACCTGCCAACCTCATTCCAAGGAATGGCAAATCTATCTTTTGATTAACCCACAAAGCCATGCAACGTTGCAACTTGTTGACAAGTGTCGCATCTATCTCATGGGATCATTTCGCCCATTGAACAGTGTTTCCTGGTCAAGGAATTTTGTTTATACAAGATGCGGGTTTAGGGTGTCTTCTTACCCAACCCAACCCTTATTGTACTACATTGACAATGTTCAGTCCTACGGTTTCCAAACTCAATCCGAGTTCTAACATTAGGATGGTCGATTCTTAGGGTAGAAGCCCTAGATCATTGTTTGCATGGCGTCCAATTGACCCAAACATTCCGTGAATGTGGATAGGACCTTTGGTTTTGAGGGCTTCGACTTGGGGTCCAAATACGATACTAGGCTGCATTTCTGACGTGCCAAGCCCTAGCTAGTACTTGAGGTGTTTATCATGTCGACTAGTTATGCCTATACGAAACCCTAACAGTTATAATATCACAAGTGATTTAGGTAAATTGACCTACTTGTCTTGCGACAAGGACGATCCGTTCCCAGAGATGCTAAACTAGTTTGCAAAACGTCACAATACATGTGAACATGCAAATCATTACTTCTATGCACCAAAATGTTTGCAATAACCCTAACTTTTCTTGCTAAAGTCATTATGCATGATAATTTGGAGAGTAACTTACATAGGACCTACTAGGTTTTACTTCAAAGAATCATGCCTACTACCCTTTTGTCTAAGCTTTAGAATTTCATGCTTTGATAAGCCATGCAATCTTTTCTAAATGCAACTCGATGAAATGAAATTTACGAATATGTAACATGCGACCCTTAGATACAATATCTTAAATGAAGTTCATGTGACATGCAACCTTCAATCCGTTCGACAAACATCTTTGCATGCAACGTGCAATGTCCATACTTTCCTTTTCATACCATGCAACGGAAGTTAACAATTTCCTCATGTGAGTCATAACAAAGGAAGTTATTGACTAAATGCAAGATACTCTTTTCCTTCACGGTCAATGCACTTAACAATTTCCTCTTTAACCCTAGGCAACATGCGTTTTAGACTTCCACTTTGAAAATGCATGGCAAAGCAATTTGTGACTAAGTTCATAGGGCGAGTAAGTGATTTACATTCATAACTTTGAAAATGCACGACAAGGCAATTTGTGACTAAGTTCATAGGGCGAGTAAGTGATTTACATTCATAACTTTGGGGAATGCAAACGATCCAATTGTATGATATGCACCAATCCTAATTCATCGTTTACAGAGATACTTTCTCAAATGTACTTTTATCACTACTACATGAACTAACGATAAGCATAAAATGCATTCTCCCTATGGAATTAAGCGTGCTTAAAGCATTTCTTTCTGTGGAAATAAATTCGTGGAACGTGGGCTTGTGGATCCGCGGTGATGTCCACGTGTAAGTTCGGGGAGGAACCTCCCACGGGTGCACCTTGCGTATTCTTGGGAGCCATCGTTGATGACTTGAACTCCACAGATTCCTAGCTTTAGCAAAACAGCCTCCATGCCCGCTTGCTTTCTCCCTTGCGCAGGAATTGGGGCTTTATGAACCCGGTTTTAAAACCAGGGAGGGCACGTAGGAACAAGGCTTATGGGCCTTATCCTTTAGAAGCTTCCAAGAAGCTTCTAAAGAGCTTATGACTCTCAAAAAACGTGGAAGGGAATGGCAATGATTGGAAGGAGGGAAGTTTGACGCCAACAGGGGAAGATTGATACCGATCGTGGAAAGCACTACAACAGCGGGCAGCCTGGCGGCGAATGGTGGCGGCATCCCCAGGCAGCATGGCGGCCTATTTGCTTCTTCTCCCTTTGATCCTCCTCAGCACCGCAGTTCTTCCTCCTTATGTTATCTCCCCCCAATGCCTAAGGGGTGTTTTTATAGTGCAAGAGGATGGGAGGTGGTAGCCACCACGTGGCCTATGCATGGCCCTCCCTCCTCATGCTCCCTACACCACACCTACTTCCTCTCCCACTCCCTCTCCTCCAGCCATGCATCGGCTGGGGGAAGTGATATTTATTAAAAAAATATTGACTTAACCTTACCATTATCCATTTTTCCCCTTCAAAAAGGGTGTTTCCCCCGTGGGTTTTTACGGTCTGCAACCTCGACCTCGATTTCACAATGCAGAGGCCTTATTTTTACATATGAGCAGTACGGATTAAGCTGTCAATAATTATAGTGTGGGAGATAGCCTTGCACGGGTTTTTCGCAGCGTGCCGGGAGTCAAGTTCAATAATATTTTTGAGCGGGAATATTACATTCTCTCCCCCTTGGAGGAATTGAGATGTCCTCATCTCGAGAAGAACTAGGGGTATTCCCTCAAGGTTCTGGATCTCAATTGTCTCTCCCTAACATCTAAGATCCTGTCAGGCCATACCTCAAGGACTCCTTGGCTAGGCATTACAACTTGTTGATCATCAAGTATATGGTTAGGATTAGGTACATACTTCTTCAGTAGGCTGATATGAAATACGTTATGAACCTTTAGGTTCTCATGGAGTTGCACTCTATAAGCATTGGGTCCTAGGCACTTGAGGATCTTGTAGGGTCCACAATACCTTGGACTTAGCTTCTTGCAATCTCCTAAGGATAGGGAACTCTTCTTTGGGTGTATGCGAATGAAGACCATGTCTCCTTCAGCAAAGGTTCTATCTTGACGTTTCAAATCTATGTATGCCTTCTGTCTATCCTTGGCGGCTTGGATGTCCTATCTTATTGGCTTCATTTGGTCATCCATATCTTCCAGCATCTGCCTTGAAGCTTCAACTCTTAGGGTTGGATCTGAGAAGTTTAAAGGACTTCGACAGTCATGCCCATACAATGCTTGAAAAGGGGTCATCTGAATGCTTTGTTGGTAAGAAGCATTGTAGGCAAACTCAACTAGTGGCAAGTATTGAATCCACCTTTTTGGTTCACGACAGCAGTGTGCCCTTAGCATATCCTCGATGACTTGGTTGACTCGCTCCGTTTGACCATCGGTTTGGGGATGGTAAGCTGTACTAAAACAGAGTTGAGTCCCAATGGCTTCGAAGATAGCTCTCCAGAAGCACTACAACAAGTAGCAATTATAGATGCGCTTGGTACACGCGCATAGTCGGGCGTGTTTAACTGTGCGTATATAAGAGCGTCTATAAGCGCATGTATATAGACGCAATTCATGCTCCATATACACGCGCTTATAGACGCGCTTTTAGATGCGCGCACAGACGTGCACTAAAATTTTAAAATTTTTTGAAAAATATTGTTGGTGTGTCGTTCTTCTCAAAGTAGTCCTGTCTTGCATTTCTTTTGGGTTTTTTTTTTACAGGCGCACGACACAAAGAGAGGAGAAAGGAAGAGGCAAAGAAGAAAGGGTAAAGAGAGGAGGAAGCAAGAGGCAAAGAGAAAGGAGAGGGAGGAGAAGGATTTTGTAGCCATGTTGCTGCCCATCACAACACCAATTCAAGGTGAGTCCTTATTCTTCTCTCTCTCTCTCTCTCTCTCCCTCCCTCCCTCCCTCCCTCCCTCCCTCTCTCTCTCTCTTTCTCTCTCTATCTTTGCTTTGAGTTATATTTTGCTACCTTCTTAGATTTTGGTATGTTTGTTGCGACGAGGAGAACAGCCAAAGAGCAAGGAGATGGAGGAGAAGAAGGAGTTTGTAGTCGTGGCGCTGCCCATCACAACAAATATTCAAGGTGAGTCCTTCTTCTCTTCTCTCTCTCTCTCTCTCTCTCTCTCTCTCCCCCTCTCCCCCTCTCTCTCTCTCTCTCTCTCTCTCTCTCTCTCTCTCTCTCTCTCTATTTACTCTGAGTTGTATTTTGGTCCCTTCTTAACTTTGGGTATGTTAGTTGTTGCTTTCTTTTCCTAGTTTTATTTTGTGCTTCACTGCTAATTCGCGTCTACAAGCGCATCTAATATACAGAGTAGACGCACTCGTAGACGCGCAAGTGTTAAAGATCCATCAAGCCTCCTAGGTTTTTTTGAGTTTTGTGGAGCTGGCGCATGTAAGAGCGCATCTGATCGACAGAGTAGACACACCTGTAGATGTGCACGCATTAAACAACCACACCTCCTCTAAGGTTTTTTTGTGTTTTGTGGACCTGGTGCGTGTAAGAGCGCATCTAGCGTGCACTGTACACGTGCTGATAGATGCGCAATTTTGTTGTACAAAATATGAAGAGAGAGAGAGAAAGAGAAAGAGAGAGAGATAGACAGATAGATAGACAGACAAATATATAGAGAGACAAACAAATAGACATGTAGATAGAAATACTCATTACAATGAAATGGCACCTTAAGTGTAACGGATCCTAGCTTATAAAATCACTTTTGTTTTTATTGTATTAGCTACCTTGTAAAATTACTTATCTCTCACACTGGTACTACATGATCTTTGCAATGGACTTTTACGAGAAGAGGCTCATCATAGATAAGGTATGTTTTGTTATTGCATGAGAAGTATGGCTAATATTCTTGAGTAATGTTCTTGCGTTTTCCCCAAACACACAAAATTTGATGGGGGGAAAAAAGCCAGAGAGCATGTGGTTGCATGGCAACCACATGCTCTCTGGTTTTTTTTTTTCATACACTGTTTTGCGCGTCTATATTTGTGTCTAATTTGCAGGTGAAATCGCATCTATGTGTGTGTGTATATGCGCATGTATATGCACATCTATAAGTGTGTCTATATGTGCATCTATATTCGGGTGTATATGCACGTGTAGTTTTCACTATAAGCACACTTGTAGACACGAAATTGTAGATGCGCTAGTAGACGTGGTAATAAACGCACCTGATATTTTTAAACACAATTCAAATATTGCGTCTACAAGCGCATCTATGGAGCCTTTTTGTTGTAGTAAGTGTGACGTGAAGAGAGAACTAATGATTCTTTTGGGTAACCCATGCAGTTTGAATATCTCCTTGATGAATAACCTTGCAATGTCTGAGGCTTTATAGTTTGTCTTTACACGAATAAGGTGTGCAATCTTAGTGAGCATATCAACCACAACCATAATGGAGTTATGTCCTCCCTGAACTTGGGATAGGCCAACAACAAAGTCCATACCGATGAGTTCCAATTTCATTTGGGGAATGTCAAGTGGTTGCAACTTTCCTAGCGTTTTGACATGTTCGGCTTTAATACCTTGGCAAGACAAACACAGTGACATATTTGTTGAGAACGTCACCTTTGAGTCTCTCCTAATAGTAGCTCTTCCTGACTGCATTGAGGGTCTTGGCATAGCCAGGATGTCCTGAAAAAGGGGAGTCATGAGCTTCCCAAAGTATCTTCTGCTTGAGTGACTAGCTTGCCGATATACATAATCTCATTCTATAGTAGACAAGTCCACAATTCATAGAGAATTCCTAATACTTAGCCTGTAGCTTTGTGATGGAACCTAGAATGGGCCGGCACTAGCTTGTGCACTAGCCGGACCTCTATCTCACGCGCTCAACAACCCCACGGCCTCGCGGCCAGGAGCGTTGATGGCACATACACTGCCTTCCTAGACATCTTGCGTTTGTATTACGTCGTTTGTTTGTAGTCCACTCTTCTCTCACCCACTACTCCTCAGAGGGAGTCCCTTACACATTGCCTAATGGCACGAAGCACAGTCATAGGGGGTCCTCCAACGGCTGAATGTCGTCAACCCTCTGCGACTCTCCTACACCTTGGGGATTGGCCCCTCGATGCGTCGCTCAATATATAAACATTTCACACAAAATCCACTCAAGGTACCATTTAATCGTATACAGCAATGTACCATTGTCCTTACTTCTCTTTCCCCTAGACCCCATGTCTAGCCTATGGCTTAGGGTGTCCTGTCTCTCACTCAACGTGGGTCAATGTCCTAATGAAAGCAATTGTTGTGCATCCAGGATTTCTGATACCTTTAAATATTTTCATGATTTATGCATATTGTGGATGCTAAGTGCTCAAACAATTGTAAAATCAATATTGTGCACATGCGGAAAACACTTTAACCACTCTACCCTCCCATCGATCAAATGTTGCATTGTGGTATGGATTTATAGGGCATTTTGCCATCATTTTATGTGTAAAAAGCGGGAAAAACCACACTAGAACAAGAAGGTGGGGTTGAACTGAGGCAAATCCTCATGCTTGAGTCCCCACAAACATTCACAAACATTGTTCTTAATTTTCATTAATTTTTCGCACCCAAAATGCATTTTTTTCCTATTTTTGTGATTTTCCTCTATTTTCCTTGTATTTCTCCTTATTTTTTGCATTATTTTATTACTGAAAATTCAAAATAGGTTATGGGCTGTGGCCCTTAGTTCCTTCTTGCAACAAAAAGAAAATTTAGTTGGTGTACCTATTCATTTTTCCATTTTTATGCCCAAAAACATCATTTTCCCTTGATTTTCCATATTTTACGTGTTTTAGTGTATTATTTTGAACCACAAGATGCATATTTTTCTGATTTTCTGATTATGATCAACAAGTACTCATGGAAAACAGCAACATAAATAATTTTTAGCCCACATGAACAACATTTCATCAATCAAAGCCATGAAATCTCAAATTTCCTTTGAAAAAATTGAATTACCGCTTATTTGCGTGTTTCGGATTTCATGTCCATGGCTGCAAATCTGGAAATCAGCAGCACTTCATGTCGAGCACAATCACAAATCACCATTTCCAGCCCGTGGAGCAATCCGATCCATGCCAGACAAGCCTCCACCATTCTTTCTTCTTCCTTCTTCTTCCCACATGAATTCCCCCTTAGAAGAGAGAGAGGGAGGAGAGAGAAAGACTGATTTTCTCTCTCCCTCTACAGGCTACCAATGGAGGAGCGAAGACAAGCGATAGAGTCAGCATCCAAAGGGGAATGAGGGGCAATCATCATTTGCAGGGGTTGCTTGCAGGCAGGAGGGAGCATGATCAACATCTTGGCACATTTTTCGGCGCCTGTTCCTCACGTTCCTTCATCCTCTCTCTCTCCACGATTTGCTACATTTGATGTTGCATAAAATTTTGGGCCCCAACCTTCCCCAAAGGTCATGACCATTTGGCCAAAGTTTGGTCCACCTTTTCAAATCTTGCCCACTTTGTGGCTATTTTCCCGTCCGGACTCGGAATTGAGCTCTGAAAAATCCTGGGCGTGCGGCTTGGCATCACGCATTGGCCAGTAGCTCGTGTCAACCTGCATGACTGTCTAAAAAATTATGAAAAATCAACAAGTGTCACTCGGGCATCTTTAAAGCACTTTGGTGCTTAAAATCGTCCTAGATCGAGCCGCCGCCTTTGACGGTGAATATTTTTCCCTTGGTATTCATAATTTTTAGCTATTTTTAAGCACTTCCTGGCACCAAAACTCCGCTCTCGTTGGCGACCACGGGATAGGGCGACTCAGCCCCCGTTGAATCCACGAACATATCTGCACATAAACAACCAAACAAGCATCAAACTGATACAAAACAAATATATAATAAAACTCAGCACAATGCTCACCCTACCCCTGGGCAGAACCAAGGCATGACATCCACAAGGAGTAGGCCTAGCATCATCTAGTAGAAGATCCAAAGCGAGTCACTAACCGGCTGCTCCAACACAGCCAAACTAAAAACCCTATCAAAGAGGTTGCCCTAAATGGTAGTCTGAACTACTTACCAACTAAAGACAACACAACTAGGAGCTCTACAAGGCAAGGACTCCTATAGCCTGAGCAAGGAGTATTTTCTTTTAGTACATTTCTTCTTTTAGGATTGTTATTTTATGAACATACTTGGGCATGTAAAAAGGAGGGAGCTGAGCGTAGTGACCCAAGGAGAACAGGGCATCGGTCTCAGGACCTGTCTCGGCACCCAAGAACCTACCAAGCCCTTGCAAGGCGACACTTAATCCTTTTCTAACGCTCACTTTTATTTTCGCTCCAACCTTCCTTGTTTTGTCATTTTTTTTTCCAGCAAGAAGCCACCCCGAGGAAGACAAGGTATCGGCCTCGGGTCTGACTCGTCCCCAGGAACCTACCAGGCCTCCGCAAGGCGACAATCAACTGCCTATACATTTTCATTTCATTTCTTTTCTTTGATAGGGGTTAGAACCCCTTTTTACACACCTTCGTATTTATATTCATCTTTTGGGATGTTCAGGGTTTCTTGGCATCATCAATATTATCTTCTGGCAGGCTTCTCTAACTGCCTCACAACTAACAAGAACTCCTAGAACGGCTGCCTAGCAGGCTAACAGAACAGGGCCACTAGGACTTCCTTCTAAAACAGGTCTTTCGATGCCTGACAATGCCTTTACAGGAGGCGATGACTACTCCGACCTCCCTCAAACATACTTAGCCTAAACCTGGGACTTCATGCCTTAGTTGCCGGTCCCCAACAAAAATATATCCCCTCGACAAGTACAGAGACACATATAACAGGAAAGAAAGGTACTCGTAAAGGAGAGATATCACCTGGATTGGCCACAAGAAGCTTCCATCGCAGCAAAGGCTCCTCCAGGCTCCACCAAATTCCACGAATCACAAAACCTGTCCAGCACAACACTTAAAACAAAAACCCGATTAAACGCACCCGCACTAGACAGGGGAATGGCCCTCTTGGCCTAATGAAATCAAACACTTCACTACAAAACTGAATCGGCCCTCTTGGCCTAATGAAATCAAACAATACTATGCATAACATCCTCCTGGAAACAACTATGATAGACATCAAAGCATACCATTCCCAGGGGAACAGAGGCTCGTAGCCCTAAACTAGGTGCATTAAATTATGACCCATCCCTCCTGCGTATATTGCAAGAGGTGTTCGCATCACATGTCGTCTAATCAGTCTATGGGTCCAAGATAATAAAGGCAGATGAGTCTCGTTTACCCTCTGCATCACCCAGATCAACCATCGTCTGCCAAAGAGGGCATGTTCAGAAAGCATACCCCACAAACGACCACGTCCTGTCTCACCATCAATAGATATATCGGGACAAGGGCCACAATTAAAGAAGAGGTCTTCTTCATACGCAAAATTAGCCAATGAATCGGCAAACTGATTCCAATTTCATGGAATCAGCTGAAAAGACACTCTATCAAACTCGTCTAGCAAGGCTATGGCAGTATGATGATACATGCAAAGGATGGGGTTCCGTACCATGTATGTCCCATTGAGTTGATTTAAAACCAACTGAGAGTCCCCTTTCACCAATAACTGGCGGATACCACCCTTCTTTGCAATATTCAAACCCATAATCAGGGCTTTGTATTCGGCCATGTTATTGGTAAAATTCACCCCGAGATAAGCAGCTAACTTCATGACAATGCGTCGTCGGGGGTCTCGGATGACAACTCCTACACTTCCTTTTTTGCATGCCCCCCTGGACGCCCCATCAAAGTACAAGGTGTACGTCCATATAGGGTTTACATATCCCGCCATCCTGAACTCTACTCGTAATTATGGTAATCGAAATTCAGCATATTCAACGGGTGGACTGTAGGCTCCATCCCTCCATCATCATTGAATTCAACAGGGATGCTCGTCAAAATTTGTAGGCAATGATGGCAGAAGACCTTGATCTCCCAAATAAATGTCCCACCTTCTTGCTCAGTCACCTTGTATCCTTTGTTCCACCAAATGAGCTTTCCCTGATGATACCTCTGTTCTAAATATGGGTGTTCTAAATAAGGGATCAGACGACCCATCAACCTCTATCACGATTTCCTTGCAGATATTTGATCGATCTCACCTAAACCTGCAAGGCAGTCATAGTATTAGTGCAAT
Organism: Lygodium microphyllum; assembly: GCF_053477565.2. Classification (NCBI taxonomy): domain Eukaryota; kingdom Viridiplantae; phylum Streptophyta; class Polypodiopsida; order Schizaeales; family Lygodiaceae; genus Lygodium; species Lygodium microphyllum. Next base: position 49,995,851 of record NC_141160.1, on the reverse strand, counting down.
CAGAAATAATAAGGTTTAATCTTATTAAGATTAACCTTATTTTTAAACTCTATCCCCTCAAGGTCAGCTAACAAGACTGTGGATTTATTCTTTCCTATTCTAACAATCCTATAGGGCCCGTCCCATTTGGGCTCTAGCTTGCGTGGAAATAATTCACGTCGTGCATCATAATACAGAACAAGCTGTCCTTTCTTGAAGGTGTATTTCTTGGCTTTGAGGTCGTGTAACTGCTTCATTCGGCGCTTCGCCACTTCTTGGTGCAATAAGCTCTATAGCTTAAGCTCATCTAAATGTGCCAGTGTCGTCAAGCGCTCAAAAAGTGCATCTTCATCACTCAAAGAATGATTGATGGCAAACCAAATAGTCGGCAGCTCAATCTCTAAAGGCAAGACACACTCCTCCCCATATACTAACTTGAACGGGGTATGGCCAGTGGCTCATTTGAAGGTCGTATTATAGGCCCACACTGCCACGTATAACTTTTTATCCCAATCCCGTTTCTTTTCCGATACAATTTTGGACAGGATGCCCACAAGCTGCTTGTTGGTGCTTTCCACTTGCCTATTGGCTTGCGGATTATATGGGGTTGTCTTGTTATGCTTGATTTGCCACATCTCTGTCAAACCTTTGATCACCTTATTCAGGAAATGGGTTTCGCGGTCCGACACTAATTCTTTCGGCGGATCAAACCGGCATATTATCTGCTCTAAAAGGAAACTAGCAGTTTCTTTAGCATCATCTTTCCTTGTTGCACGTGCTTCAGACCACTTTGTGAAGTAGTCAGTTACTACAATGATGTACCTCTTTTGCGTAGTCGATGACGGAGTAATAGGACCCACAAAGTCTATTCCCCACTTCTCAAATGGAAGTATCGCCATAATAGGGGTGAGTGGTCGTTTCCTATTCTCTCGACTATCATGTCGTTGACAAATATCGCATCTCTTAACATACGCAAATGCATCTTGGAAGATGGCAGCCACCAATAACCTGCTCTTAAAGCCTTTTGTGCTGTAAGCCGTCCTGCAAAATGGCCACCGCAAGCAGAATCATGGCACTCTTCCAAAATGAATGGCACCTCGTCAGGCATCACACATCGGCGATAGATGTCATCAACCCCTTGCCGATATAATGTACCTGCGATCAAGGCAAACTTTAACGCTTGCTGCTTAATATTCCTTCTCTCAGCTTTAGATAATTCGGATCCTGCCTCTCCCGTTGATAAATAATGCGTTATTGCAGCAGGAGGGAATAGATGCCGTATCTATTTTAAATAACAACTCCATGTCACTACCTTCAGCCACAGATTCTTTCGGCTCCCCAAAGTCCACAAGACATTCCACGATGCCTTGCAACCTTGGTGGCTTACTCCTGATTTCATAATCAAATTCCTGCAAAGTGATCAACCACTTTGCTAGACGATCAGGCGGCTGTAGCTTATTCATCAATAGTCGAAGCCCCTCCGCCTTCGTATAAAGCACGACTTTCTCATAGAGAATATAATGCCTAAATTTCTTGGTCCCAAAGACCATCGCTAGACACAAGTTCTCCATGTAAGTATAATTGATTTCGGATACCCCCAGCTTCCGGCTAGCAAAAGCAATCGGGTGGTACCACTTCTCTTCCCAAATTTGGGCTAAACAGCAGCTGATACTATACATGGTGGTCGCTGAAAATATATAGAACACCTCACCTCTTTTAGGTGCTTTTAAAACGGGAGCTCTTGCTAGCTCCTGTTTCACATCCTCGAATGCTACCTTACAAGGGTCACCCCATTCAAACAAATAGTTAAAAGACAATAAATTTGTAAGCGGCAATGTTCTTTCTGCCAAGGCATCTATAAATCTACGGTAATAACCAACCGAAGAATTGTCTACAGCGCTCAAAGCATTTTCTTAAAATGATCAATTGCCTTCCTCTCACGGTGGCGGCCCCTAAGTCATCAATAAACACCTTTAACTCTTCAGGGGATATGTCACCGAATGTCTTATCTGCTGTTTGTTGCCACGGACCAGGCACATTGCATAAACCAAAGGCCATCACATGGTATGCAAAAGTACCAAATACAGTAATAAAAGTCATTTTTAACTTGTCCTCTTTTGCAATTGCCATCTGGTTATATCCTGCAAAGTAATCCATGAATGAATATATCTCCCTACCCGCTAATTGATCTAAAATCTGGTCAATAAATGGCAACGGGTAGTAGTCCTTGACTGTCTGCTTATTCAGCTCCCTAAAGTCTACACATAATCGGATTTGATTATTCTTCTTCTTTCTGATCACAACTGGTGAACACCATTCCGTGTGTTGCACAGGAAAAATCAAACCTGCTTTTCGAAGCTTCTGTAACTCTTCAAACAGACCGTCCCTCAGTTCGAAAGGCATACGCCTTACTTTTTGTCATACAGGACGACTGCCCTCTTTCAAAGGAATTGTATGAACAGCAAGACTAGGAGGAATGCCTCTCAACTCATCATAACTCCAGGCAAAGATATCCCGAAATTCCTGGATCAGGGCCACATAGTCCTCCCTTTCTGTTGTGCTGAGCATAGAACCTAATTTGATTGGCCGCGAATCATCAGGCGTACCAAGGTCTAGCTCGATAACATCTGCATCTCTTATACGATCTTGGCCCTCTATCGGCTCGTTCAAAGTGATCTGATAGATGTCTTCCATGGTGGATCCCTCTTTGGACTCATCACTGGATGATATCTCACTGGTAGATAAATCTTCTAATGTCTCCAATTCTGTAGAAGATAGAGGAGCTCTCTCACACTGCGGAGACTCAAGATAAGCATCAACCACCACACGCTGGGCACCTCTATCGAATATTAGTCGACCGGCGGGTATATCTACTTGGCAGTTTGCTTGCAAGATCCAAGGTCGTCCAAGTAATACTTGGTAACTTGGACGCCCTGCAAAACGAATCACCCTAAAGTCCAACAGGCATTCTACACTTGCAACAGTGACATGGACCTTAGTAATGCAGCCTTCTGGCTGTCTCAAACTATCATCCGCCATTCTGAGAATAGTGGAGGTATCTTTCTGGATCGCAAGACCCAACCTTTCCATCAGTTCAGAACTCATAATGTTAACAGATGATCCCGTGTCGACAATGGCATAATCTACTAATATCCCATCGACATAGGCTGCAACCCTTGGGCAATGCTTCTCAGCATGCTTGAACCAGTCATCACCAACTCGCGCAATATCCAAAGGTTCTACGATATACCCAGTGCATAGGATCTTTCTAAATTCCTTGCGTACTCCTGGGGAAAGCTTAATAAGCTGTAAAAGATTCACATCTGGCTTGACTTCACAAAGAGAGCTCGCCAAATCGAATTCATGATAGTTCGATAGAGCTCGCTTTTCACGCCAAACCATCCGCTCTTTAGGTCGCTGAACCAGCTTTATTGCCTCTTTCTTAACTTTCACCTTCTTCTTCGGTGGTTCCTTATCAGCTTTACTTTCCATGGGCTTCAAAGGGCCCCCTTCCATGGCAGGATCCAAAACTTGTGTTCCTTTGTCGCCTTGTTTAGGGTTTTCGTCGACACGCTTATCCTTGTCGGCTTCTCTACCCTTTTGACCTCTTGTAAGAACAGCTCGCAAATTAGAGGTTTCAGCATCATTAACGCGTACAGCCTCAATCAAACTAACCCCACTACCACTAGGTAGCTCCTCCACTGTAGTCTTTGGTCATTGAAGTATTTGTTTAGGCACGTCTTCTCGCTGGGAATCATTTCCTTGCGCATGATGATTAACAGGCCCTGGCTGCCGACTTCCTCGCTGGAGGGAACTGATCTTACTCCAGCAAATAGCTGCTAAATGGCCGGATTTTCCACAAATGTCGCACTTAACATTTGGGCAATTTCTTGGATAGTGCTGCCCACCACACCATTTGCAACTAAACCTCGAAGGTGCACCCTCATCTGGGTATCTACTTCCTATCAAATTTTGTTGTTTTTTAAGGAAGTTGACATCAACGGCTATTTGTCGATACTGCTCCGTAATCATGTCGGTATAATGCTTCATCATGTCCTTAACCTCACCAAGAACATTGGAAGCACTCGACTCATAGCCTTGGTCATTACCATGTCGTTCCATAGGCCTAACAATTTGATTAGGCACTAGTTGTTGAGCCGTAGGCATGGTATTAGAATTGACCGCCTGGCCTCCACCATTTGGAGCCATCTGACTGCTCGTAGGCATCGACATGCTAGGGGGAGCTGGTAATAAAGGGACATTCTGCATCATGTTCCCTCTCCCATTAGGGTTAGCCATCGCTATCCCTTGGCCACTACTGCCATTGGCCATTGCCACATTGTTTTCCAATACTAAACCCATATTCGAATTGCCTCGAGAAGCATAGGCTGCTTGCAGTCGGGATTCCACCTCTTGTGCTCGTGTAATGGCAGTATCTATATTCCCCAAGGGGACACTACTCAACTGCAATTGGATATTAAAGTCCAACCCATGTAGGAAATATTGCAATTGGGCAGCTGCGGGGATAGGAATAGAGGTGTCCAACTTACGAAAAACCTCTTTTATCTTCTTCGCATAAGCCTGAATATCCTCGTGTGGTTCTTGGCGGGTCACGTTGAGTACACGCAACCAATATTGCCCACCCCTTTTAGGGGCAAACTCCCTTCGAAAAGCTCCATAAAATGCATCAATATTCAATATGGTTCCGGCTTCTAAACTATGATACCATATAGCAGCTCTTCCTTTGAGAGTCATATTGAGGAACATCATTAAATGTCCTTCTTCTTGAATGCGACAGTTAAACATCAGCTTTTGAAACTCCCTAATGTGGAGTTCCGCATCTTCCTCAACTAGCCCATTAAAAATGGGTAACGGGTAACCTAGAGCCGGAAAATCCGTCGTTCCTGCTGGAATTGCAATAGGCTGTGCCATGACGAGGATTGGATTTGCACTAGGAATAGGGGACGGTGGGGTTACACCTCCCGCACTTGATGTAGACTGGCTTATGGAAGGAAGGGGAGCACTAGAGCTTCCACCTTCTCCTAACTTACTGCTTGTGGCCCCAAGACCACTAGATCCACTCCCTCGTAAGGGTTCAGCACCGCTACGCTTAGGGGAATATCTCCTAAAAATTTCAGCACGTCGCCTAGCTCTTTCGTCTCTCTCTTGCTTTTGGATTTCTGCTAGACGATGCTTATCAATAAATAACGGATCAATCTGAGTCTCCTTTGGCATAAACTGCAAGTTGGTCCCTAGACAACCAGGATTTGAGGACCGTCACTTTTAAGCGGCTCCCGGCAGACGCACCACTGATGGGGAACCTAGAACGGGCCGGCACTGGCTCGTGCACTAGTCGGACCTCTATCTCACGCTCTCAACAACCCCACGGCCTCGCGGCTAGGAGCGTTGATGACACATATACTGCCTTCCTAGACATCTTGCGTTTGTATTACGTCGTTTGTTTGTAGTCCACCCTTCTCTCACCCACTACTCCTCAGAGAGAGTCCCTTACACATTACCTAATGGCACGAAGCACAGACATAGGGGTCCCTCCAACGGCTGAATGCCGTCAACCCTCTGCGACTCTCCTACACCTTGGGGATTGGCCCCTCGATGCATCGCTCAACATATAAACATTTCGCACAAAATCCACTCAAGGTACCATTTAATCGTATACAGGAATGTACCATTGTCCTTACTTCTCTTTCTCCTAGACCTCACGTCTAGCCTATGGCTTAGGGTGTCCTGTCTCTCACTCAACGTGGGTCAATGTCCTAATGAAAGCAATTGTTGTGCATCCAGGATTTCTTATACCTTTAAATATTTTCATGATTTATGCATATTGTGGATGCCAAGTGCTCAAACAATCGTAAAATCAATATTGTGCACATGCGGAAAACATCCTTTCAATGGTTTTCAACTACCGTTCTTATGCGGTGCTGCACATACCTAGCACCGTGAAAACCCTCGTGCTACTAGGCCCTTATTTTATAATTATTCACCGACCTATATAGCATGCAAACAAAAACAGCAATCTTTTCATTATGTTACTTCACATTTCGACACACTTTAACCACTCTACCCTCCCATCGATCAAATGTTGCATTGTGGTATGGATTTATAGGGCATTTTGCCATCATTTTATGTGTAAAAAGCGGGAAAAACCACACTAGAACAAGAAGGTGGGGTTGAACTGAGGCAAATCCTCATGCTTCAGTCCCCACAAACATTCACAAACATTGTTCTTAATTTTCATTAATTTTTCGCACCCAAAATGCATTTTTTTCCTATTTTTGTGATTTTCCTCTATTTTCCTTGTATTTTCCCTTATTTTTTGCATTATTTTATTACTGAAAATTCAAAATAGGTTATGGGCTGTGGCCCTTAGTTTCTTCTTGCAACAAAAAGAAAATTTAGTTGGTGTTCCTATTCATTTTTCCATTTTTATGCCCAAAAACATCATTTTCCCTTGATTTTCCATATTTTACGTGTTTTAGTATATTATTTTGAACCACAAGATGCATATTTTTCTGATTTTCTGATTATGATCAACAAGTACTCATGGAAAACAGCAACATAAACAATTTTTAGCCCACATGAACAACATTTCATCAATCAAAAGCCATGAAATCTCAAATTTCCTTTGAAAAAATTGAATTGCCGCTTATTTGCGTGTTTCGGGTTTCATGTCCATGGCTGCAAATCTGAAAATCAGCAGCACTTCATGTCCAGCACAATCACAAATCACCATTTCCAGCCTGTGGAGCAATCCGATCCATGCCGGACAAGCCTCCACCATTCTTTCTTCTTCCTTCTTCTTCCCACATGAATTCCCCCTTAGAAGAGAGAGAGGGAGGAAAGAGAAAGACTGATTTTCTCTCTCCCTCTATAGGCTACCAATGGAGGAGCGAAGACAAGCGATAGAGTCAACATCCAAAGGGGAATGAGGGGCAATCATCATTTGCAGGGGTTGTTTGCAGGCAGGAGGGAGCATGATCAACATCTTGGCGCATTTTTCGGCGCCTGTTCCTCACGTTCCTTCATCCTCTCTCCCTCCACGATTTGCTACATTTGATGTTGCATAAAATTTTGGCTCCCAACCTTCCCCAAAGGTCATGACCATTTGGCCAAAGTTTGGTCCACCTTTTCAAATCTTGTCCACTTTGTGGCTATTTTCCCGTCCGGACTCGGAATTGAGCTCTGAAAAATCCTGGGTGTCCGGCTTGGCATCACGCATTGGCCAGTAGCTCGTGTCAACCCGCACGAATGTGTGAAAAATTATGAAAAATCAACAAGTGTCGCTCGGGCAACTTTAAAGCACTTTGGTGCTTAAAATCGTCCTAGATCGAGCCGCCGCCTTTGACGGTGAATATTTTTCCCTTGGTATTCATAATTTTTAGCTATTTTTAAGCACTTCTCGGCACCAAAACTCCGCTCTCACTTTGGATTTTGATCCTTGATAGGGATCTCCCTTAGCATATTTTGATAGGTTGAATCATGGCATGCTTCTTCTCTAGCTAGCTCAAGTATTGGGTTGTTTGGCATGGATACCTTTGTGGCTAGAGATCTAGCTCTGCTGATGGATCGTGCAAGATTAGAGAATTAAGGAATGCCTTGCGACTGAGTGCATCGGCAACTACATTCTCCTTTCCAAGCCGGTATCTAATTTCAAAATCATACTCCCCCAGCACTTCAATCCACCGACGTTGCCTCATGTTGAGCTCGTTCTGGGTAAAGATCCACTTGAGACTTTTATGATCCGTCACTAGGGTAAACATGTGACCCAGCAGGTAATGTCTCCAAAGCTTTAGAGCATGGATGAGAGCTAATAGCTCTAGATCATGGGTAGCATAATTCTTCTCATGGCTCTTTCAGTTTTCTTGAAGAGTATGCTACAGGATGACCTTCTTGCATAAGCACACACCCTAAGGCAAGTGTGCTAGCATCAATTACTACTTCAATACCCTTATTGAGGTCCAAAAGTTTTAGGATAGGTGATGATACCAAACTTTGCTTTAGTTTGTCAAAGCTAGATTGTTTAGCAGGTGACCATACAATTGATGTTTGCTTCTTCAGTAGATCCGTCAGAGGTGCTGCAATCAAAGCATAGTTTTTTATAAAGACCCTATACCATCATGTCAATCCAAGAAAACTACGTATTTCTTTGACAGTTGTTGGTATTGGCCATTCCAGAACGTCTCTGACTTTGGTCGCATCCACTAAGATTCCTTCCGTTGATATGATGAATCCTAGATATTCAATCTCACATTTGAAGAATGCACACTTCTTCATCTTGGCATAAAGCTTATGTGCCCTCATTGTCTCAAGGACAATCCGAAGCTAGGGTTCATGATCTTCTTTCTATTTGGAGTAGACTAAGGTATCATGGAAGAAGACGAGTAAAAAGTCGTCAAGATATGGCCTCAAGATATCCTACATTAACCTGTTGAAGGTGGTAGGTGCATTTGTCAACCCGAACGACATGACTAGGAACTCAAAGTGTCCATATCTTGTGTTGAATGCCATCTTTGGAATATCTTCCTCCTTGATCCTTATCTGATAGTATCCAGACCTAAGATCAATCTTGGAGAAGATCTTCGCACCTTGAAGACGGTCAAGAAATTCATCTATTCTTGGAATTCCACGTTAGCAGTTTCCTCCTAGATCTAACCGAAGTCCACTTTCCTCCTAGAAAGAATTCCACGTTAGTAGTTTTCCTGGTACAAGTGACCTCACGACCATTTGCTAATTCCACAATAAAGGTAGGTGCTTCGATTGTGGCTATTCCTAATCTTCTTGCACAAGCTGGTGAGATAAAGGAATGCGTGCTGCCACAATCAATCAAGGTTTTGAAACCTTTACCTTGATAATCCGATGGTGTCTGAATCACCGAAAACTGGCGATTCGGCCCCTTCTTGTGAAGGGCGGCATGGACTGTTGCCCTCTGAAAGTCTTCTTCCATGGTCAGGTCTTTTCATCGCACATTTCCCTATTGGCAACATAGGCGGTTCTTCCTCTGCCCCAGGTGGCGGCTCCTTGGCCACGATCGATTCCTTGGAATGGTCCTTGACGTTGTCCTCTGCCAAGTTTGGGACATTGCCTTTTGAAATGACCGGGCTCGTTGCAATGGAAGCAACGGAGATTGTGGCCATTACCTTAGGTAGGAACAAAGTTATTGACATTGTTGGTCCTTGCTTTCTTCCTTTGTCCCCGGTTTTGACCTTGAACTCTCTTTGCCTGGGATCTATACACTCCTTTATTCTGATCATTATAAGACCAAGTCTTGTTATTTCTTGGCCTCATCTGCACCTCCTAAATTATGGGCGTGGCTCGAATGAGTGCATCCTGAAGATTTGTTGGCCGCATTGATTTGAGGTAGGTGTTTACAGGTGGGTTTAATCCGGCACAAAAGTTCGACACCTGTTGTGTCATATCCATTTGTAGCGCATACTTCAAAAGAGAGACGAACTTTGAGTAGTATGCGTCAAGAGTCAAACCAAGCTGTTTCATTTCATAGAACTCATTCATCTTCTACGTGCGATATGCAAGTGGTAAGTATCTTCCTTGCATAGCTTTTTTCAGCTTTTTCCAGGTGACGGATCCTTCCGAGATCCCTTGGTCTCTGCACCATTGCTTCCACAAAAGTCTGGCTTCGCCAGTGAGCTTCAGCTTCGCTAGCATTGCCTGGTTGGCGGGTGCAGTACCGGCCGCTTCAAATTAATCTTCCATGGACTCGATCCAAATCTCAGCATCAGCTTGGACAGTCCTTCCTTTTCCGTCAAATTCTGGCAGCTTGATCTGCTTGAGAAGAAACTTCTTCTCCTGAATCACGGCCACGCTTGGTGTAGGGGTCAGACTAGGAATCTGTACCTGGGGTTGTGCCTGGGTAAGAGATTCTTAACGTTAACAACTCGCTAATCATTACTTACATTACATTTCATACCCAATTCAACTTTTAGCCAAAGACCGGATCACTTAACTTTTTATCAATACTCATAGTCAAGAAAATCATTGATAAAAATAAGTCTTATTTCATTCATATGGGCATAGCCCTTTCAGAGTACAATATTTCTTGGGATAGTAGAGCAAACTGATACATTAATTTGGGAACTGAGTAATAGTATGGATTTGGGTCATGGATCCTCAGGAATTGATAAGTCATTGGAAGATTACAGTATCCTTTCATTTGGTACCCATTCTTCTCGTAGTGTCCCAACACCTTGATCCTGTCAAATGGGGATTATGCAGGTCACTTCCTCGTACACATATGTGTTCAGCTTGACCTTCCGACCTTCGACATGTAAAGTTGCATTTACATGAGCCTAAACAAAGATGAACAGCTTCACGATCTTCAGGTCCTCCAACCACTTGATTCTCTTTAGGTTGGTTTGAAGGTACGGAAATCGGTGGGCAACTATGTAATAGATTCCTGAATCACCCGTCCATCTTCGTTCCACATACAGAGGCGATGGATTGTAGATGCGGTCTAGGATGTTCATCATATCGATCCTTCGTCGATAATCCGAAGCCCACATCGCGGCCATAAACATGACCTGGAATACAATGAATCTGTTCCATGCTTCATGACTCTGCAAGACATCATCGATAAGTAAGGAAATGTTCTTAACAACAACATTTGCTTTACTTCTTCTTATTAAGTTCTCTTGTAAAGACAAATCCTTCGTTGGTTCGCTCTGATACCAACTGTAACGTGTCCACCTGTTCCCTTTCAGGACACATCTTAGCAGCCCATCGAGAAGAGAGTCTAGAAAGCTCTGTCGGGCACTCCCATGGAATGTTATGGGGTTTGCCATCTAGGTATTCTCAAGTATGCTATGTAGCAGAAGTATTCTGGCTGTTCCCACTTAGGACCGACCAGAATCAGGGTTTTTCTAGTGGTCAAACTCATAGAACGGCGGCTAGCGTCGAGCCCCATGAGAGCGGAGTTTTCAGCCTGGGATGTGCCTAAAATTTGCTAAAAAATCCAGAATTTAGGGGAAAAATATTTAACATCGAAGGTGGTGGCTCCAGCTAGGATGATTTTAAGCACCAAGTGAAAGATGACTTTTAAAAGGCGCCCGAGCGACACTTGTGGATTTTTCATAATTATTCAGACTGCCGTTCGGGTTGTCAGGAGTTGCGAGTCAATGTGAGATGTCAAGCCGGACGCCCAGGATTTTTCAGAGCACGAATCGGATGCCGAACGAGGAAGGAGCCAACAAATGGTCAAGATATGAAGAGGTGGCCAAAAGGGGATATGACCTTTTGGAAGCATTGGACCCCCCCAAATTTTATGCCACATGAAATATTTCATGCAAAACATGGAGAGAGAAGAAATGAGGCATGGCGTGAAGATGCGTGGCTTGTAGGCACCGATTTTTTCGCTCCATTCATGGAGATGGAGTATGCAGGCTGCAAACCACCCCTGCAACTGATCATGGGGCTTGACTTCTCTCCCTTTGCTGATCATATCGTTGCCCTTCGCTTGTGGAATGATGGAATGAATGAAGAGAACCAAATCTAGTCTTTCTCTCTCCTCCCTCTCTCTCCTCTAAAGGGTTGTTCTTGCGTGCAAGAGGAAATGAAGAATGGTGAAGGAAAGATTGTCTGTTGGGACCAGATTGCTTCCGGGTCGATGAAGACATCAAGATTGCTGATTGTGAATATGCTGGACATTGAACGTGGGCTGACCCGCACTCCCGCAGCAAAACCGAAATCCCAAAACACGAAACCTAAGCAGTAATTCAATTTTTATGAAGAAAAATGAGTTTTTATGCCATTTGATTGATGAAACATTGTTCCCATGGGCTGAATATTCATTATGATGTTGTTTTCTATGAGTTTCAATAGTTTATAATCAGAAAATCAGAAAATCATAAGCAGTATAGCTGCAATTAATGTTATAAAACCCAAAAAACACGTGTTTAAGGGGTAAAAATGGGGTTTTTGCAAAAATAATGGGAAATAAATGGGAAAACCCTCGTTTCTATGTTTCCGTTCATGTTTATCGCTTTCTTTGTAAGGAAACACACATAAAAGGACCCTTTCACCTATGAAACAATGCAAAACATTAAACGGCAGGGTGAGAGGGGAGGTTGAGTGTCAAAACATAAACTAAAATCTTGTTTATGTGTTGCATAATGCCTATAGGACGTTGTTTTAAAATAAAGGGAAAGGTAGCATGAGCGTAAGGCTCGGTGTCTTTTCTCATTGCAGCACATATTCGCACAATGCACAATGCTGATTTTCTTTTGTTTGTGCACTAAACTGTTCACATTATGTACTATGCATAGTTCATGGTATCAACGGAAAAGCTCCTGGACTGCATAGCACTTGTTTTCTTAGGAATTTGACCCACGATTGAGAGCATAAGGTTATCCCTTGCCGTAGGATAGAGGGTCGATTTCCTAAGGGATTGTTAAGTAAGGACACATGGTACATCTCCTAGATTTGCAATGGAAGAGTGGAGTTTGTTCCGTTGTCTTATATGTTGAGCAACACATCAAGGGGATAATCCTTGCGATGTAGGAGAGCTGCAATGGGGCCACGGTGTTTCTACCGAGAGGTTGCCTCCCATGTATGTGATTATCGTGGTATTTATTGCCAATGTGTAAGGGTTCTCCCTCTGTGGAGTTTATAGAAAGGGAAATGTTGGACTACAAAACTATAAAAACTATAAATGCAGAGATTAGGCTTTAGGACAGTTCGTCCTTTAGCAGAAGATAGACGCTCCTGGTCCGCGAGGCCATGAGGGTGTGTTTTTCTGATGAGTATGAGGTTCCGGCTAATGCCATAGCCAGTGCCGGCCCATTTCAAAACCCATCAGTGGTGCGTCTGCCGGGAGCAGCCAACAAGTGGTGGTTCTCGAATCTAGGGTTTTTAGGGATCAAAAAGTTGGTTTATGTCCTCTGACAAGGACTATCAAGCCGAAATACAAAAAGCAGAATGTGCTAAGAGGGCTAGATGGAGGTCGGAGATCATAAGTCGCTATTCTCCTCAAAGGAGTAGCCCGATACGCATAAGAGGTTGTGGTCTTAGTAACCCAATTGCTGCGCATAGTCCTTTAGGTGCAGGAGGAAGTGCAAGTCCTTCCGCTCCTCCACCTAGTCAACCCACTTCAAGTGGGGGTTTCCATCAGTTCAAACTCCTATTGTTAATCCGATTGTCGTCATGGCACAACCCATTGCGATTCCTGCAGGGACATCAAATTTGCCAGCTTTAGGAGTTCCTTTGCCCATTTTTAATGGGTTAACCGAAGAAGATGATAAGTTTCACATTTGTGAATTCCAAAGACTAATGTTTAATTATCGCATCCAAGATGAGGGACATCTTATGATGTTCTTTAACATGACGTTAAAAGGAAGGGCTGCGGTATGGTATCATAGCATAGAGACTGGAACCATAACCACAATCGACCAATTTTATGCAGCTTTCCGAGGTGAATATGCCCCTAAAAGAGGTGGCTAATGCTGGTTGCGTGTTTTGAATGTAATGCACCAAGACCTGCATGAGAATGTGAAAGCCTATGCCAAGAAGCTTAAGGAAGTGTTTCGTAAGTTACAAACTTACATTCCTATTCTGCCAGCTACTCAATTGCAATACTTCTTGCATGGATTGGATTTCAATATTCAGGTACAAGTGAGTAGTGTGGCTTTGGCTGATATAGACACACCGCCATCGCGCGGGCAGAAGGAGTAGAAGCATGATTACAAACGGCCTACTCCTCTCGAATAAATCTTAATGCGGGTTTAGTACCTGGAGGCAATCTACCATTGACAAATGGAAGTCAAGGGATGCCTATGAACAACCCTAATGGGAGAGGAAGCATGGTTCAAAATGTACCATTGCTGCCAGCTCCTCCCAGTGTGACTATGCCTATGGCTAGTCACTTGGCTCCACCAAGTGTTGGAGGCCAAGTTTTGAATCCTAATGTTGTTCCTGTGCGTCAACAACCAATGCCCAATCAAATTGTTAGGCCAATGAAATGACGGATAGATGATCAAGGCTATGAGTCGAGTGCATCTAATGTCCTTGGCGAAGTTAAGGATATGATGAAGCACTACACCGACATGATTTCTGAACAATATCGGAAAATAGCTATTGATGTCAATTTCTTGAAGAAGCATCAGAATCTGATAGGGAGTCAATGCCCTGAAGAGGGTGGACCCTCAAGATTCAGCTCTAAGTGGTGTGGCAGACAACATTTCCCTAGAAACTGTCCAAATGTTAAATGTGATATTTGTGGGAAGTCAGGCCACTTAGCCGCTACCTGTTGGAGTAAGATTAGTTCCCTCAAACAAGGGAGTAAACAGTCAGGTCCAGCTAATCATAGAGCGCAAGGTAATAACCTGCAGCAAAATGATGGACCAAGACAAATATTGCAAAGGGGAAAGACCACTATAGAAGAGTTGCACAAGGCAATGGAGTCAGCCTTATTGAGGCTGTACACGTTAATGACGCTGAAACCTCTAACCTATGAGCCGTTACAAGAGGCCAAAAGGCTAAAGAGGGTGATAAAGATAATGCAAAACTGGTCGAGGAAAACCCTAAGCAAGGAGATAAGGGGACGCAAGTCCTGAATCCTAGCGTGGAAGGTGGACCTCTAAGGCCTGTTGACAAAAGAGTCAATCCTAAGAAGGATGAGGAAGTGCCAAGAAAGAAGGGAAGAGCTAAAAAAGAAGCACCAAAGTCGGTCCCGAGACCAAAAGAAAGAATGGTTTGGCGAAAAAAGCGAGCTTTGGCTACTTATCATGATTTTGTTTTAGCAAGTTCTCTCTGTGAAGTCAAACCAAATGTAAACCTCTTACAATTGATTAAATTATCTCTAGGAGTACACAAGGAATTCAAGAAGATCCTGCGTATTGGGTATATTATAGAACCTATGGGCGTAGCTTGAGTAGGGGAAGATTGGTTTGATTATGCTGAAAAGAATTGCCCTAAGGTTCTAGCATACGTGGATGGAATATTAGTAGAGCATGTTATTGTAGACACTGGGTCCTCCGTCAATATCATGAGTTTAGAGTTGATGGAGAGGCTGGGTCTAGGCACCCAAAAAGATAGCTCCACCCTTCTTAGAATGGCTGATGGTAGTCTAAGGCAACCAGAAGGTTGCATTACTAAAGTTCATGTTATAGTTGCAAGTGTAGAAACAGGATGTGAAACATGAGCTAGTAAAAGCACCAGTTTTAAAAGCACCCAAAAGAGGCGATGTATTTTACATATTTTCAGAAGCCACCATGCATAGTATCAACTGTTGTTTAGCCCAAATTTGGGACGGAAAGTGGTATCATCCGATAGCTTTTGCTAGTCGAAAATTGGGCATATAAAAAATTAACTACATCTACATGGAGAATTTGTTCCTTGCGATGGTCTTTGCGACTAAAAAATTTAGGCACTATATCCTCTATGAGAAGGTAGTTTTCTATACGAAGGCGGAAGGGCTTAGATTGCTTGTGAACAAGCTGCAACCGCCTGATCGTTTGGCAAAGTGGTTAATCACATTGCAGGAGTTCGATTATGAGATTAAGAGTAAGCCACCGAGGTTGCAGGGTATTGTGAAATGCCTTGTGGATCTCGGGGAGCCGAAAGAGACTTTGGCTGAAGGAAGTGATATTGAAGAAATGTTTAAAATTGATACAGCTTCCATTCCATCTTGGTATACTGCTATTACGCATTATCTATCAACAGGAGAGACTGGAACTAGTTTATCAAAATCAGAAAAGAGGAAAATCTGACAACAGGCTTTGAAGTTTTCCTTGACACAAGAACACTATATCGGCAAGGTGTTGATGATATCTATCGCCGATGTGTGATGCCTGACGAGGTTCCTTTCATCTTGGAAGAGTGCCATGACTCTGCATGTGGAGGGCGCTTGGCGGTGGGACGGTTGACAGTGCAGAAAGCTTTAAGAGCTGGATATTGGTGGCCATCCATCTTCCAAGATTCCTTTGAGTACGTTAAGAGATGTGATACATGTCAAAGACATGATAGTAGAGAGAATAGGAAATGCCCACTTACGCCTATCATGGCTATCCTTCCATTTTAGAAGTGGGGCATTGACTTTGTGGGTCCTATCACCCCGTCGTCTACTACCCAGAAGAGGAACATTATAGTAGCAACTGATTATTTTACAAAATGGTCAGAAGCACAGGCGATGAGGCACGACAATGCAAAAGAGACTGCAAGTTTTCTTTTAGAGCAGACTATCTGCCATTTCGGTCCACCGAAGGAACTAGTGTCGGACCGTGGAACCCACTTTTTGAATAAGGTGATCAAAAGCCTGACTGAAGCTTGGAAAATCAAGCACAATAAAACGACCCCCTAGAATCTGCAAGCAAACGGACAAGTCGAAAGTACTAATAAGCAACTTGTGGGTATCTTGTCTAAAATAGTCTTTGAGAAGAAACGCGATTGGGACAGGATGTTGTATGTGGCAGGGCGGCATACAATACAACATTCAAGCGAGCTATCGACCATACTCCATTTAAATTAGTTTATGGGGAAGAGTATGTGTTACCCCTTGAAATCGAGTTGCCAACCATACGGTCTACAATTAACCACTCTTTGGGAGATGAGGATTCACTCTTTGAATGTTTCACGACCATAGCCCACCTGGATGAACTGAAATTGCAGAGCTTGTTACACCAAGAGGTAGCTAAACGGCGGATGAAATAGTTGCACAACCTTAAAGCAAAGAAGTATGCCTTTAAAAAAGAGCAATTAGTTCTGTATTATGATGCGCGTAGGGAGCTGTTTCCAGGGAAGCTGGAACCTAGATGGAATGGCCCCTACAAGATTGTCAGGATAGGAAAAAATAGGTCTATGGCTCTGTTAGCTGATCTGCAGGGAGTAGAATTTAAAAATAAGGTTAATCTTAATAAGATTAAACCTTATTATTTCTAGGTATGCTAACAGAGAAAATGCATTGCAAGTCCATGTTGGGGCTGATGTGAGACCTGCAAAAGAGCTTAAAGCTAGTTGATGGGGCGGTTAATTCCTTATTTGGAGCACCCATATCTGGAGAGTAGAGATACCATCAAGGGAAACTTATCTGGTGGAGCAAAGGATACAAAGTGATTGAGCAAGAAGAAGAAACCTTTGTGTGGGAGATCAAAGTCTTCTGCCATCACTGCTTACGTATGTTGACAAGTATCCCTGTTGAGTTCAATGAAGAAGGTGGGATGGAGCCATCAATTCACCCTCTAAACATGTTAAATTTCGTCTATCATAATTAGAATAGAGGGGTTCATGATGGCAGGCTGTGTAAACCTATTGTGGACGTACACATTATATTTTGATGGAGCATCCAGGGGCCCTAATAAAAAAGGGAGTGTTGGAGTAGTAATCTGAGATCCCCACTGTAGAGTTACGATGAAGTTAGCTGCTTATCTCAGGGTAGGATTCACTAACAATATGGCGAAGTATAAAGCCTTGATTATGGGATTGCATATTTCCAGGCAAGGTGGTATTCGGCGGTTGTTAGTAAAATGGGATTCCCTGTTGATTCTGAATCAGCTAGAAGGGACATATAGAGTGCGGAATCCCATCCTTGGTATGTATCATCAAACTGCGATGACCCTACTTGAGGAGTTTGAGAGAGAGTGTTTTCAGCAGATTTCACGTTACTGGAATCAGTTTGGGGACTCACTGGCAAATCTTGCTTATGAAGAAGACATTTTCTTCAACTGTGGTCCTAGTTTGGATATTGCTATCAATAATGAGACAGGACCCGGTCGCTTGTGGGGAATGTTATCAGAGCATGCAATATATGGCAGGCGATGGTTGATATGGGTGATGCAAAGAGTAGCCGAGACTAATCTACCGTTGTTGCGTACACCTCTTGCTATATATGCAGGAGGGATGGGTCATAATCTTATGCATTTAGTTTAGGGCATTTAGTCGTTGCCTCCTGTAAAGACATTGCCAAGCATCGAAAGACCTGTTTTAGAGGGCAGTTCTAGTGACCCTGTTCTGCTAGCCTGCTTGGCAGCCGTTCTAGGAGTTCTTGTTAGTTGTGAGGAAGTTAGAGAAGCCTGCCAAATGAAAAATGATGATGATGATAGAGAGGAAAAACCCTAAATATCTACAAAGGTGTGTAAAAAGGGGTTCTAACCCCTATAAAAATAGAAAAGAAAAGAAAGGAAGATTTATAAGCAGTTGATCATTGCCTAGTGAAGGCCTGGTAGGTTCCTGGGGACGAGTCAGACTCGGGGCCGATGCCTGGTCTTCTTAGGGATGGCATCTTGCTAGAAAGAAGAAAGTAAGGAAGGTTGGAGCGAAAATAAAAGTGAGCGTCAGAAAATGATTAAGTGTCGCCTTGCGAGGGCTTGGTAGGTTCTTGGGTACCGAGATAGGACCTGAGGCCGATGCATTGTTCTCCTTGGGTCACTACGCTCAGCTCCCTCCTTTTTACATGCCCGAGTATGGAAAATAAAAATCCTAAAAGGAGAAATGTGCTACAAGAAAATACTTCTGGATCAGGCTATAGGAGTGCTCGCCCAGTAGGAGCTCCTGGTTGTGTTGTCCTTAGTAAGGTAGGTAGTTCAGACCACCACTTAGGGCAACATCTTTGATAGTTTTTTTCAAATTGGCCGTGTTGGAGCAGTCGGTTAGTGACTAGCTTCGGACCTTCTATCAGATTATGCTAGGCCTACTCCTTGTGGATGTCATGCCTTGGTTTTGTCAGGGGCTAGGGCGAGATTGTGCTATGTTTTAGTATGTATCTATTTTGTATCAGCTTGATGCTTTCTTTGGTTGGTTTGTGTAGATCCGTTGTGGGATTTGACGGGTTGAGTCACCCTATCCCGTGGTCGCCAATGAGAGCGGAGTTTTGAGCCCGAGATATGCCTAAAATTTGCTAAAAAATCCAGAATTTAGGGAAAAAATATTTAACATCAAAGGCGGCGGCTCCAGCTAGGATGATTTTAAGCACCAAGTTAAAGACGACTTTTAAAAGGCACTGAGGGACACTTGTGGATTTTTTATAATTATTTAGACTGCTGTGCAGGTTGTCAAGAGTTTCCAGTCAATGGGGGATGTCAAGCCGGATGCCCAGGAATTTTCAGAGCACGAATTTGATGCCGGACGAGGAAGGAGCCAACAAATGGTCAAGATATGAAGAGCTGGCCAAAGTTTGGTCAAAAGGGGATGTGACCTTTGGGAGCATTGGACCCCCCTAAGTTTTTATGCCACATGAAACATTTCATGCAAAACGTGGAGAGAGAAGTGTAAAATATTACATGGCACAGTGAACAGAATCTGAGAAAGAGATAGAGAGTACACAACAGAAAATAGGAGAATCAGAAAATTCTTTAACTCCAAACAACTGATATAAAGATGGCTCTGTCCACCCGTGCACTTTCATTGTGTGAAGCTTAGATGGCGATCTAGACAGAAGATAGGTGAAGAGCTTAAGGCTAGTTGGAACAACAACTCTGTCTGGGTGAAAGATGAGTGATCGATGGCTGTGAAGGGGTTTAGCTTTTATAGCCTGCGAAGGCCGTGAGGTTGGCCTGACCGACCTACCATATAAGCCTCCACTAGTCGGTCAGGAAATATTTCAGGGAATATTCCCTTTACCATCGGGCCGGGGGCGCTGTCCCCGGACCCCAGCCTCCACTAGCCGCTGGCCCCCCTAGGACCCCCCAGCCAGGGGCCGCTTCCACGGCCCCCGGACCCCACAATAGGGGCCCCTTTTAACTCCCTTACCTTGCAACTCGATGCAATGCACCTCGAGTTGCTACCAGCTTAACCACTCCATCTAACCCAAAGATTAGACCCACAACGGTCACCTTTTTGCCATCCGGTCACATAGACCTCATCTGATATACAAGTCAGGACTCAACCAGTGTCTAGGCTCACATTTGGCTTCTCCTCATAATGGGGGCCTTACAACTTTGAGAACCATGGATCATTGGTAGCACCTAATGAGGGTGGGGCATTGATCATATCTAACACCCCCCCTCAATATCCACCCATAGGTGAACTATCTCCTCGGCCCAATGCCGAGTCTCTGAAGATGAACTTGAAGCAGATCCTTCGTAAGTACTTTGGTGAAGATATCTGCTCCATTCTCCTCTGTTGGACAGTAGACCAGTTCCACTATCCCATCCTCCATCAAATCATGCACATAGTGATACTAGATCTCTATATGTTTGGTGTGTGCGTGAAATACTGGATTTTTGGCAATGGCGATGCAACTATGATTGTCACATCTCAGCACAGTTGGTTCTTCATCCTGCACTCCCATATGCCATAGAATCCTTCTCAACCATACTGCTTCACATGCAGCAAAACAAGCTGCCTTGTACTCTGCTTCAATAGAAGACAATGCCGCTGTTGGTTGCTTCTTACTAATCCAAGAGAAAATTCCTGAACCCAAAGAGAAACAATAACTAGAAACTGACTTCTTGGAATCACTTTCTCCTGCCCAATCTAAGTCACAGTTCCCCACAAGAGAAGTTCCGAAACTGTATGTGATACCATCGTCAAGAGTTTTCTTCAAGTATCTGAGCACCCACATCCCAGCCTTCCAATGACTCTCATGAGGTTTGTTTGAGAACCTGCTCAAAACACCAACAGCAAAACTGATATCTCGTCTGGTGTTACACAAGTAGATCAAACTGCCGACCAATCTCCTATACCTCCCAATGCCTGCTAGTGCTGATGTATCCTCGACGGATAACTTTGCATTCACCTCCATAGGTGTAGCTATCTCCTTGCACTCGGTCATGCCAAATGCCTTCAAGATCTCCCATGCATACTTCTTCTGAGAGATGAAGATCTTTTCTGGCTCTTGCTAGACTTCAATCCCCAAAAAATAGTGCAACAAGCCCAAGTCTGTCATTTCAAACTCAGAACTCATAGCCTTTCGAGTTTGGTTGATCATATCTTCATAGTCACCTGTAATAAGAAGGTCGTCCATATATAGGACAATCACTACAGACTTTTTACCATCCCTGTAAACATACAAGTTAGCATCTGAGGCACATCTTTTGAAGTTTAGGTTTAAAAAGAACTTATCTATCCATTGGTACCATGCTCTGGGGGCTTGTTTCAGCCCATATAATGCCTTCTTTAGCTTACACACTTTGTTCTCAGAATGGGGGGCCTCAAATCCTGGTGGCTGAGCCATGTACACCTCCTCCTTGAGGTCACCATTTAAGAACGCCGACTTAACATCCATTTGGTACACTGGCCACTTCTTGTGGGCAGCCACTGCAAGTACCGTGCAAATAGTGGTCATTCTGGTAGTTGGGGCAAATGACTCTTGAAAATCAAACCCTTCAACTTGTGAAAATCCTTGGGCAACCAGTCTAGCTTTGTACTTTTCTAAGGTACCATGAGCCTTGTACTTTACCTTCCAGATCCACTTGGTGCCAATAACCTTCCGCTTTGCTGGTCGATCCACTAGCTCCCAAGTGTCATTCTTCATTATGTTGTCATACTCCGCCTGCATAGCAGCCTTCCATGATGGATCTACAAGTGCTTCTTCTAAGTCAGTTGGCTCCATTACTTCTCTAATAATCTCAACCATCAAGGCCATATTGACTATGTGAGCAGAAGCCCTCCTTTGCTCCTCTATTCTCTGAGACCTCCTTGGTCCGTTTGCCTTCTCCTCAACAGATGCAGGCATAGGATTATTGTGGTCATAGAGCTACTTCACCTAGTGCGGCAATGGATTTTCCGGTGGGATAATGTCAGGTTGGTGAACTTTTTCCTCATCATCTGAAGATGATGCTTCCTCCTCCTTAAGGATTCTTCGCTTGATGATAAAGTGGAAGAACTTGCCTTCTCCTCCTCCACTGTATGCGGCTCCTCCTTGAAAACCACATCACGGCTCGCGATGATCTTCTTTGCCTCTTGGTCATATAATTTGTAAGCCTTCTGCTCATCATTATAACCCAAGAAGATACATTTTCTGCTTTTTGGTTGTAACTTGTTTCTCTTCTCATCTGGAACATGTGCATAACATTCACATCCAAAAATTCTGAAATGTGAGACAGATGGTTTCTTACCAGTGTAAGCCTCATGGGGTGTTTTTCCCTTGAGAGCCTTTGTGTAGCTCCGATTTAGAATGTAGACTGCAGTATTAACAGCTTCAGCCCAAAAATGGTTAGGCAATCCCTTGCCCTTTAGCATGCATCTTGCCATCTCCACAATGGTGCGATTCCTGCATTCCACAACACCCTTCTGCTGAGGTGTGTGAGACGTTGTCAATTGACGCTTGATCCCTTTACTCTTGCAAAAGCCTTCAAACTCCTTTGAGTTGAACTCACCACCACCATCTGTTCTAAATTTCTTCACACTTTTCCCTGTTTCATTCTCAACAAGTTTTAGCCATTCTTTAAACTTACCAAAAGATTGAGCCTTATCACGAAGGAAGTACACCCACACCTTCCTACTGTAGTCGTCGACAATCAACATAAAATAAGAAGATCCCCCCCAAGGCCTGTGTAGGCATCTTACCACACAAGTCAGCATGCACCAACTCTAGAGGAGCGTGTGCTCTATTCTTGCTTTCTTGTGGAAATGCCTTTCTCTATTGCTTGCCCATCATACAAGCTTCACATGGCTCCTTCAATTCAGTTATTGTAGGTAGGTGAGCAACCATACCTTGCTTTTGCATCTCCTTCAACACTGCAAATCCAATGTGTCCAAACCTTTCATGCCAAAGCTTACTTGTCCCCACTCCAGCGGTGGCTGTAAGAGCACTTAGCTCATACAGGTTGTTCCTTCTTTCTCCTTTTCCAACAATTGTGCCAACACTATCAAGAATTTCTGCACCTGTCTTCTTGAACCTCACTTCATGACCAAGATCAATTATGGCAGCAATTGATAAGAGATTTCTCCTGATTTCGGGAACATACAACACATTTGAAAGCTTTTTGACTTCACCATTTGCAGCAAAAAAAGAAATAGTACCTGTGCCCGCAGTAGGGCATTTAGCATCATTTTCAACCGTCACAGTGATGGATTCTTGTAGAGGCTACATAGAACTGTATAGACCTTTCTTGTTGGTCATGTGACGGGAGGCCCCACTATCCAACACCCATGATTCAGTGGTAGATTCTTCTTGCGCCGAGGAGCACACTTCCTCAATGGTCGCCATGAATAATTCCAACTCTGCTTCAGCTGTATTGGTTGTCTCTTTCCCTTTACTTTTAAGGGTACCATTCTTTTCATCTGCCTTCTTGACACGACAATCTGCAATTGCATGTCCTTTCTTCTCGCAGTAGAAGCACTCTCCTTGAAACTTCTTCTTGCCGCCCTTATTTTTTTTGTCACCATCATTTTGGGTGGAGGAAACACCTTTGCCTTTTGCATTGGCAGAGAATGCAACATCTCCATTGTTGCTTCCTTCTCGGGCTTTCAGCCTCAACTCCTCCTCCATTAATAATGCACAAAACTCCTCAAAAGTCAAAGCTTGAGGTCTCACTTGAGTATTAAGGGCAGTTACTAGTCCATCAAACTTTTGTGGATAAATCCGAAGACACCTCCGAGCTAGCTCTTTGCTAGTGTTTTGTATCCCAACGCCAGCCATCTGGTCGCGCAGATTCTTAATCCAAGTGATGAATGCTTTAACCGTCTCTCCTTCAGCAAACTTCTCTGCTGCTAGTTGATTCTCCAAGTTTTGAATCCTTGTTTGGTTTCGTGTTTCATACTGACTCCTTAGTACATTCCAAGCCTCTGACGCTTTGGTTGTATGCTGAATCAAAGTCAAAACACTGTCAGAACAGCTTGTAACTAAGGCACACAATGCATCTGCATTCCTTTGTCTCCAAGCTCGTAGAAGATCTGCATTCGGAGGAATCATCACACTAGGATTTGATGGGTCGGGGGTAGGCTGTGGTTCTGTGTCACTCCCCAGCACAGTCTTCAGAAGCTCATAAGAATCAAGGATAGTTATAATTTTGAACTTCCACAAGGTGTAGTTTGTACCATCTAACTTGCCTTCGCTGAAGGTTGGTGGACGAATCCTCAGTGTTTGAATAGCCGGTACAGCAATACCACCTCCTGCACCGCTTCCTAATGCGCCAGAACTGCTTCCAGAAGTCGACATAGTTTCTCTTTGCTGTTGAAGCCTTTGCCTCTTGCACGCTCTCCGATCTCTAGAGCCCCTGGGCTGTGATACCATGTAAAATATTACACAGCGCAGCGAACAAAGTCTGAGAAAGAGATAGAGAGTACACAACAGAAAAGAGGAGAATCAGAAAATTCTTTAACTCCAAACAACTGATACAAAGATGTCTCTGTCCACCCATGCACTTCCACTGTGTGAAGCTTAGATGGCGATCTAGACAGAAGATAGGTGAAGAGCTTAAGGCTAGCTGGAATAACAACTCTGACTGGGTGAAAGATGAGTGATCGATGGCTGTGAAGGGATTTAGCTTTTATAGCCTGCGAAGGCCGTGAGGTTGGCCTGACCGACCTACCATATAAGCCTCCACTAGCCGCCGCTGGCCCCCCTGGGACCCCCCAGCCAGGGGCCGCTTCCGCGGCCCCCAGACCCCACAACAGGGGCCTCTTTTAACTCCCTTACCCTGCAACTCGATGCAATGCGCCTCGAGTTGCTACCAGCTTAACCACTCCGTCTAACCCAAAGATTAGACCCACAATGGTCACCTTTTTGCCATCCGGTCACATAGACCTCATCTGATATACAAGTTAGGACTCAACCAATGTCCGGGCTCACATTTGGCTTCTCCTCATAATGGGGGCTATCTCTCTCTCCCTCTCCCTCTCTCTCTCTCTCTCTCTCTCTCTCTCTCTCTCTCTCTCTCTCTCTCTCTCTCTCTCTCTCTCTCTCTCTCTTTACTCTGAGTTGTATTTTGGTTCCTTCTTAGCTTTGGGTATGTTAGTTGTTGCTTGCTTTTCCTAGTTTTATTTTGTGCTTCACTGCTAAATCGCGTCTACAAGCGCATCTGATATACAGAGTAGACGCACTCGTAGACGCGCAAGTGTTAAAGATCCATCAAGCCTCCTAGGTTTTTTTGAGTTTTGTGGAGCTGGCGCGTGTAAGAGCGCGTCTGATCGACAGAGTAGACGCACCTGTAGACGCGCACGCGTTAAACAACCACACCTCCTCTGAGGTTTTTTTGTGTTTTGTGGACTTGGCGCGTGTAGGAGCGCATCTAGCGTGCAGTGTACACGTGGTGATAGATGCGCAATTTCGTTGTACAAAATATGAAAAGAGAGAGAGAGAGAGAGAGAGAGAGAGAGAGAGAGAGAGAGAGAGAGAGAGAGAGAGAGAGAGAGAGAGAGAGAGAGAGAGAAAGAGAGAGAGAGAGAGATAGAAAGACAGATAGACAGACAAATATATAGAGAGACAAACAAATAGACATGTAGATAGAAATACTCATTACAATGAAATGGCACCTTAAGTGTAACGGATCCTAGCTTATAAAATCACTTTTTTTTTACTATATTAGCTACCTTGTAAAATTACTTATCTCTCACACTAGTACTACACGATCTTTGCAATGGACTTTTACGAGAAGAGGCTCATCATAGATAAGGTATGTTTTGTTATTGCATGAGAAGTATGGCTAATATTCTTGAGTAATGTTCTTGCGTTTTCCCCAAACACACAAAATTTGATGGGGGAAAAAAGCCAGAGAGCATGTGGTTGCATGGCAACCACATGCTCTCTGGTTTTTTTTTTCATACATTGTTTTGCGCGTCTATATTTTTGTCTAATTTTCAGGTGAAATCGCATCTATGTGTGTGTGTATATGCGCATGTATATGCACATCTATAAGTGCATCTATATGTGCATCTATATTCAGGTGTATATGCACTTGTAGTTTTCACTATAAGCACACTTGTAGACACAAAATTGTAGACGCACTAGTAGACGTGGTAATAAATGCACCCGATATTTTTAAACACAATTCAAATATTGCGTCTACAAGCGCGTCTATGGAGCCTTTTTGTTGTAGTAAGTGTGACGTGAAGAGAGAACTAATGATTCTTTTGGGTAACCCATGCAGTTTGAATATCTCCTTGATGAATAACCTTGCAATGTGTGAGGCTTTATAGTTTGTCTTTACACGAATAAGGTGTGCAATCTTAGTGAGCATATCAACCACAACCATAATGGAGTTATGTCCTCCCTGAACTTGGGATAGGCCAACAACAAAGTCCATACCGATGAGTTCCAATTTCATTTGGGGAATGTCAAGTGGTTGCAACTTTCCTAGCATTTTGACATGTTCAGCTTTAATACCTTGGCAAGACAAACACTCAGTGACATATTTGTTGAGAACGTCACCTTTGAGCCTCTCCCAATAGTAGCTCTTCCTGACTGCATTGAGGGTCTTGGCATAGCCAGGATGTCCTGAAAAAGGGGAGTCATGAGCTTCCCAAAGTATCTTCTGCTTGAGTGACTAGCTTGCCGATATACATAATCTCATTCTATAGTAGACAAGTCCACTATTGATAGAGAATTCCTAATACTTAGCCTGTAGCTTTGGGTTTTGATCCTTGATAGGGATCTCCCTTAGCATATTTTGATAGGTTGGATTATGGCATGCTTCTTCTCTGGCTAGCTCAAGTATTGGGTTGTTTGGCATGGATACCTTTGTGGCTAGAGATCTAGCTCTGCTGATGGATCTTGCAAGATTAGAGAATTAAGGAATGCCTTGCGACTGAGTGCATCGGCAACTACATTCTCCTTTCCAAGCCGGTATCTAATTTCAAAATCATACTCCTCCAGCACTTCAATCCACCGACGTTGCCTCATGTTGAGCTCGTTCTGGGTAAAGATCCACTTGAGACTTTTATGATCCGTCACTAGGGTAAACATGTTACCCAGCAGGTAATGTCTCCAAAGCTTTAGAGCATGGATGATAGCTAATAGCTCTAGATCATGGGTAGCATAATTCTTCTCATGGCTCTTTCAGTTTTCTTGAAGAGTATGCTACAGGATGACCTTCTTGCATAAGCACACACCCTAAGGCAAGTGTGCTAGCATCAATTACTACTTCAATACCCTTATTGAGGTCCAAAAGTTTTAGGATAGGTGCTGATACCAAACTTTGCTTTAGTTTGTCAAAGCTAGATTGTTTAGCAGGTGACCATACAATTGATGTTTGCTTCTTCAGTAGATCCGTCAGATGTGTTGCAATCAAAGCATAGTTTTTTATAAAGACCCTATACCATCCTGTCAATCCAAGAAAACTACGTATTTCTTTGACAGTTGTTGGAATTGGCCATTCCAGAACATCTCTGACTTTGGTCGCATCCACTAAGATTCCTTCCGCTGATATGATGAATCCTAGATATTCAATCTCACATTTGAAGAATGCACACTTCTTCATCTTGGCATAAAGCTTGTGTGCCCTCATTGTCTCAAGGACAATCCGAAGCTAGGGTTCATGATCTTCTTCCTATTTGGAGTAGACTAAGGTATCATGGAAGAAGACGAGTACAAAGTCGTCAAGATATGGCCTCAAGATATCCTACATTAACCTGTTGAAGGTGGTAGGTGCATTTGTCAACTCGAACGACATGACTAGGAACTCAAAGTGTCCATATCTTGTGTTGAATGCCGTCTTTGGAATATCTTCCTCCTTGATCCTTATCTGATAGTATCCAGACCTAAGATCAATCTTGGAGAAGATCTTCGCACCTTGAAGACGGTCAAGAAATTCATCTATTCTTGGAATTCCACGTTAGCAGTTTCCTCCTAGATCTAACCAAAGTCCACTTTCCTCCTAGAAAGAATTCCACGTTAGCAATTTTCCTGGTACAAGTGACCTCACGACCATTTGCTAATTCCACAAGAAAGGTAGGTGCTTCGATTGTGGCTATTCCTAATCTTCTTGCACAAGCTGGTGAGATAAAGGAATGCGTGCTGCCACAATCAATCAAGGTTTTGAAACCTTTACCTTGATAATCCGATGGTGTCTGAATCACCGAAAACTGGCGATTCGGCCCCTTCTTGTGAAGGGCGGCATGGACTGTTGCCCTCTGAAAGTCTTCTTCCATGGTCGGGTCTTTTCATCGCACATTTCCCTGTTGGCAATACAGGCGGTTCTTCCTCTGCCCCAGGTAACGGCTCCTTGGCCACGGTCGATTCCTTGGAATGGTCCTTGACGTTGTCCTCTGCCAAGTTTGGGACATTTCCTTTTGAAATCAGTGGGCTCGTTGCAATGGAAGCAACAAAGATTGCAACCATTACCTTGGGTAGGAACAAAGTTATTGACATTGTTGGTCCTTGCTTTCTTCCTTTGTCCCCGGTTTTGACCTTGAACTCTCTTTGCCTGGGATCTATACACTCCTTTATTCTAATCATTATAAGACCAAGTGTTGTTATTTCTTAGCCTCGTCTGCACCTCCTAAATTATGGGCACGGCTCGAATGAGTGCATCTTGAAGATTTGTTGGCCGCATTGATTTGAGGTAGGTGTTTACAGGTGGGTTTAATCCGGCACAAAACTTCGACACCTATTGTGTCATATCCATTTGTAGCGCATACTTCAAAAGAGAGACAAACTTTGAGTAGTATGCGTCAAGAGTCAAACCAAGCTGTTTCATTTCATAGAACTCATTCATCTTCTACGTGCGATATGCAACTGGTAAGTATCTTCCTTGCATAGCTTTTTTCAGCTTTTTCCAGGTGACGGATCCTTCCGAGATCCCTTGGTCTTTGCACCATTGCTTCCACCAAAGTCTGGCTTCGCCGGTGAGCTTCAGCTTCGCTAGCATTACCTGGTTGGCGGGTGCAGTACCGGCCGCTTCAAATTAATCTTCCATGGACTCGATCCAAATCTCAGCATCAGCTTGGACAGTCCTTCCTTTTCCATCAAATGCTGGCAGCTTGATCTGCTTGAGAAGAAACTTCTTCTCCTGAATCACGGCCATGCTTGGTGTAGGTGTCAGACTAGGAATCTATACCTGGGGTTGTGCCTGGGTAAGAGATTCTTAACGTTAACAACTCGCTAATCATTACTTACATTACATTTCATACCCAATTCAACTTTTAGCCAAAGACCGGATCACTTAACTTTTTATCAATACTCATAGTCAAGAAAATCATTGATAAAAATAAGTCTTATTTCATTCATATGGGCATAGCCCTTTCAGAGTACAATATTTCTTGGGATAGTAGAGCAAACTGATACATTAATTTGGGAAGAATAAGGTTGTGTTACATTCAACCTCGGGAACAGAGTAATAGTATGGATTTGGGTCATGGATCCTCAGGAATTGATAAGTCATTGGAAGATTACGGTATCCTTTCATTTGGTACCCATTCTTCTCATAGCGTCCCAACACCTTGATCCTATCAATGGGGATTATGCGGGTCACTTCCTCGTACTCATATGTGTTCAGGTTGACCGTCCGACCTTCGACATGTAAAGTTGCATTTACGTGAGCCTAAACAAAGATGAACAGCTTCACGATCTTCAGGTCCTCCAACCACTTGATTCTCTTTAGGTTGGTTCGAAGGTATGCAAATCGGTGGGCAACTATGTAATAGATTCCTGAATCACCCGTCCATCTTCGTTCCACATACAGAGGCGATGGATTGTAGATGCGGTCTAGTATGTTCATCATATCGATCCTTCGTCGATAATCCGAAGCCCACATCGCAGTCATAAACATGACCTAGAATACCATGAATCTGTTCCATGCTTCATGACTCTGCAAGACAGCATCGATAAGTAAGGAAATGTTCTTAACAACAACATTTGCTTTACTTCTTCTTATTAAGTTCTCTTATAAAGACATATCCTTCGTTGGTTCGCTCTGATACCCAACTGTAACATGTCCACCTGTTCCCTTTCAGGACACATCTTAGCAGCCCATCGCGAAGAGAGTCTAGAAAGCTCTGTCGGGCATTCCCATGGAATTTTATGGGGTTTGCGATCTAGGTCTTCTCGAGTCTGCTATGTAGCAGAAGTATTCTGGCTGTTCCCACTTAGGACCGACCTGAATCAGTGTTTTTC
Source organism: Lygodium microphyllum (assembly GCF_053477565.2). Taxonomy (NCBI): domain Eukaryota; kingdom Viridiplantae; phylum Streptophyta; class Polypodiopsida; order Schizaeales; family Lygodiaceae; genus Lygodium; species Lygodium microphyllum. The sequence goes on along the minus strand of NC_141160.1, from coordinate 49,965,919 downwards.
TAGTGGTCAAACTCATAGAACGGCGGCTAGCGTCGAGCCCCATGAGAGTGGAGTTTGGAGCCTGGGATGTGCCTAAAATTTGCTAAAAAATCCAGAATTTATGGGAAAAATATTTAACATCGAAGGTGGCGGCTCCAGCTAGGATGATTTTAAGCACCAAGTGAAAAATGACTTTTAAAAGGCGCCCAAGCCACACTTGTGGATTTTTTATAATTATTCAGACTGCCGTTCGGGTTATCAGGAGTTGCTAGTCAATGTGAGATGTCAAGCCGGATGCCCAGGATTTTTCAGAGCACGAATCGGATGCCGGACGAGGAAGGAGCCAACAAATGGTCAAGATATGAAGAGGTAGCCAAAAGGGGATGTGACCTTTTGGAAGTATTGGACCCCCCCAAATTTTATGCCACATGAAATATTTCATGCAAAACATGGAGAGAGAAGAAATGAGGCATGGCGTGAAGATGCGTGGCTTGTAGGCACCGATTTTTTCGCTCCATTCATGGAGATGGAGTATGCAGGCTGCAAACAACCCCTGCACAACTGATCATGGGGCTTGACTTCTCTCCCTTTGCTGATCATATCGCTGCCCTTCGCTTGTGGAATGATGGACTGAATGAAGAGAACCAGATCTAGTCTTTCTCTCTCCTCCCTCTCTCTCTTCTAAAGGGTTGTTCTTGCGTGCAAGAGGAAATGAATAATGGTGAAGGAAAGATTGTCTGTTGGGACCAGATTGCTTCCGGGTCGATGAAGACATCAAGATTGCTGATTGTGAAGATGTTGGACATTGAACGTGAGCTGACCCACACTCCCGCAGCAAAACCGAAATCCCAAAACACGAAACCTAAGCAGTAATTCAATTTTTATGAAGAAAAATGAGTTTTTATGCCATTTGATTGATGAAACATTGTTCCCATGGGCTGAATATTCATTATGATGTTGTTTTCTATGAGTTTCAATAGTTTATAATCAGAAAATCAGAAAATCATAAGCAGTATAGCTGCAATTAATGTTATAAAACCCGAAAAACACGCGTTTAAGGGGTAAAAATGGGGTTTTTGCAAAAATAATGGGAAATAAATGGGAAAACCCTCATTTCTATGTTTCTGTTCATGTTTATCGCTTTCTTTGTAAGGAAACACACATAAAAGGACCCTTTCACCTATCAAACAATGCAAAACATTAAACGGCAGGGTGAGAGGGGAGGTTGAGTGTCAAAACATAAACTAAAATCTGGTTTATGTGTTGCATAATGCCTATAGGACGTTGTTTTAAAATAAAGGGAAAGGCAGCATGAGCGTAAGGCTCGGTGTCTTTTCTCATTGCAGCACATAAACGCTGCATGGAAATCATGAAAAGAATGGTTTCACACAATGCACAATGCTGATTTTCTTCTGTTTGTGCACTAAACTGTTCACATTATACACTATGCATAGTTCATGATATCAATGGAAAAGCTCCTGGACTGCATAGCACTTGTTTTCTTAGGAATTTGACCCACGATTGAGAGCATAAGGTTATCCCTTGCCATAGGATAGAGGGTCGATTTCCTAAGGGATTGTTAAGTAAGAACACATGGTACATCTCCTAGATTCGGAATGGAAGAGTGGAGTTTGTTCCGTTGTCTTATATGTTGAGCAGCACATCAAGGGGATAATCCTTGCGATGTAGGAGAGCTGCAATGGGGCCACGGTGTTTCTACCGAGAGGTTGCCTCCCATGTATGTGATTATCATGGTATTTATTGCCAATGTGTAAGGGTTCTCCCTCTGTGGAGTTTATAGAAAGGGAAATGTTGGACTACAAAACTATAAAAACTATAAATGCAGAGATTAGGCTTTAGGACAGTTCTTCCTTTAGCAGAAGATAGACGCTCCTGGTCCGCGAGACCATGAGGGTGTGTTTTTCTGATGAGTATGAGGTCCAGCTAATGCCATAGCCAGTGCCGGCCCATTTCAAAACCCATCAGTGGTGCGTCTGTCGGGAGCTGCCAACAAGTGGTGGTTCTCGAATCTAGGGTTTTTAGGGATCAAAAAGTTGGTTTATGTCCTCTGACAAGGACTGTCAAGCCAAAATACAAAAATCAGAATGTGCTGAGGGCTAGATGGCGGTTGGAGATCGTAAGTCGCTATTCTCCTCAAAGGAGTAGCCCGATACGCATAAGAGGCTGTGGTCTTAGTAACCCAATTACTGTGCATAGTCCTTTAGGTGCAGGAGGAAGTGCAAGTTCTTCCTCTCCTCCACCTAGTCAACCCACTTCAAGTGGGGGTTTCCATCAGTTCAAACTCCTATTGTCAATCCGATTGTCATCATGGCACAACCCATTGTGATTCCTGCAGGGACATCAAATTTTCCAGCTTTAGGAGTTCCTTTGCCCATTTTTAATGGGTTAACCGAAGAAGATGCTAAGTTTCACATTTGTGAATTCCAAAGACTAATGTTTAATTATCGCATCCAAGATGAGGGACATCTTATGATGTTCTTTAATATGACGTTAAAAGGAAGGGCTGCGGTATGGTATCATAGCATAGAGACTGGAACCATAACCACAATCGACCAATTTTATGCACCTTTTCGAGGTGAATATGCCCCTAAAAGAGGTGGCTAATACTGGTTGTGTGTTTTGAATGTAACGCACCAAGACCCGCATGAGAATGTGAAAGCCTATGCCAAGAAGCTTAAGGAAGTGTTTCGTAAGTTACAAACTTACATTCCTATTCCGCCAGCTGCTCAATTGCAATACTTCTTGCATGGATTGGATTTCAATATTCAGGTACAAGTGAGTAGTGTGGCTTTGGCACATATAGACACACCGCCATCGCACGGGTAGAAGGAGTAGAAGCATGATTACAAACGGCCTACTCCTCTCGAATAAATCTTAATGCAGGTTTAGTACCTGGAGGCAATCTACCATTGACAAATGGAAGTCAAGGGATGCCTATGAACAATCCTAATGGGAGAGGAAGCATGGTTCAAAATGTACCATTGCTGCCAGCTCCTCCCAGTGTGACTATGCCTATGGCTAGTCACTTGGCTCCACCAAAAGTGTTGGAGGCCAAGTTTTGAATCCTAATGTTGTTCCTGTGAGTCAACAACCAATGCCCAATCGAATTGTTAGGTCAATGAAATGACGGATAGATGATCAAGGCTATGAGTCGAGTGCATCTAATGTCCTTGGCAAAGTTAAGGATATGATGAAGCACTACACCGACATGATTTCTGAAAAATATCGGCAAATAGCTGTTGATGTCAATTTCTTGAAGAAGCAGCAGAATCTGATAGGGAGTCAATGCCCTGAAGAGGGTGGACCCTCAAGATTCAGCTCTAAGTGGTGTGGCAGACAACATTTCCCTAGAAACTGTCCAAATGTTAAATGTGATATTTGTGGGAAGTCAGGCCACTTAGCCGCTACCTGTTGGAGTAAGATTAGTTCCCTCCAACAAGGGAGTAAACAGTCAGGTCCAGCTAATCATAGAGCGCAAGGTAATAACCTGCAGCAAAATGATGGACCAAGACAAATATTGCAAAGGGGAAAGACCACTATAGAAGAGTTGCACAAGGCAATGGAGTCAGCCTTATTGAGGCTGCAGGGCGTTAATGACGCTAAAACCTCTAACCTACGAGCCGTTACAAGAGGCCAAAAGGCTAAAGAGGGTGATAAAGATAATGCAAAACCGGTCGAGGGAAACCCTAAGCAAGGAGATAAGGGGACGTAAGTCCTGAATCCTAGCGTGGATGGTGGACCTCTAAGGCCTGTTGACAAAAGAGTCAATCCTAAGAAGGATGAGGAAGTGCCAAGAAAGAAGGCAAGAGCTAAAAAAGAAGCACCAAAGTCGGTCCCGAGACCAAAAGAAAGAATGGTTTGGTGAGAAAAGCGAGCTTTGGCTACTTAACATGATTTTGTTTTAACAAGTTCTCTATGTGAAGTCAAACCAAATGTAAACCTCTTACAGTTGATTAAATTATCTCTAGGAGTACGCAAGGAATTCAAAAAGATCCTGCGTATTGGGTATATTATAGAACCTATGGGCGTAGCTCGAGTAGGGGAAGATTGGTTTGATTATGCTGAAAAGAATTGCCCTAAGGTTCTAGCATACGTGGATGGAATATTAGTAGAGCATGTTATTGTAGACACTAGGTCCTCCGTCAATATCATGAGTTTAGAGTTGATGGAGAGGCTGGGTCTAGGCATCCAAAAAGATAGCTCCACCCTTCTTAGAATGGCTGATGATAGTCTAAGGCAACCAGAAGGTTGCATTACTAAAGTTCATGTTACAGTTGCAAGTGTAGAAACAGGATGTGAAACAGGAGCTAGTAAAAGCACCAGTTTTAAAAGCACCCAAAAGAGGCGAGGTATTTTACATATTTTCAGAAGCCACCATGCATAGTATCAGCTGTTGTTTAGCCCAAATTTGGGAGGGAAAGTGGTATCATCCGATAGCTTTTGCTAGTCGAAAATTGGGTATATAAAAAATTAACTACACCTACATGGAGAATTTGTTCCTTGCGATGGTCTTTGCAACTAAAAAATTTAGGCACTACATCCTCTATGAGAAGGTAGTTTTCTATACGAAGGTGGAAGGGCTTAGATTGCTTATGAACAAGCTGCAACCGCCTGATCGTTTGGCAAAGTGGTTAATCACATTGCAGGAGTTCGATTATGAGATTAAGAGTAAGCCACCGAGATTGTAGGGTATTGTGAAATGCCTTGTGGATCTCGGGGAGCCGAAAGAGACTTTGGCTGAAGGAAGTGATATTGAAGAAATGTTTAAAATTGATACAGCTTCCATTCCATCTTGGTATACTGCTATTACGCATTATCTATCAACAGGAGAGACTAGAACTAGTTTATCAAAATCAGAAAAGAGGAAAATCTGACAACAGGCTTTGAAGTTTTCCTTGACACAAGAACACTATATCGGCAAGGTGTTGATGATATCTATCGCCGATGTGTGATGCGTGACGAGGTTCCTTTCATCTTGGAAGAGTGCCATGACTCTGCATGTGGAGGGCGCTTGGCGGCGGGACGGTTGACAGTGCAGAAAGCTTTAAGAGCTGGATATTGGTGGCCGTCCATCTTCCAAGATTCCTTTGAGTACGTTAAGAGATGTGATACGTGTCAAAGACATGATAGTAGAGAGAATAGGAAATGCCCACTTACGCCTATCATGGCCATCCTTCCATTTGAGAAGTGGGGCATTGACTTTGTGGGTCCTATCACCCCGTCGTCTACTACCCAGAAGAGGTACATTATAATAGCAACTGATTATTTTACAAAATGGTCAGAAGCACATGCGACGAGGCATGATAATGCAAAAGAGACTGCAAGTTTTCTTTTAGAGCAGACTATCTGCCATTTCGGTCCACCGAAGGAACTAGTGTCGGACCGTGGAACCCACTTTTTGAATAAGGTGATCAAAAGCCTGACTGAAGCTTGGAAAATCAAGCACAATAAAACGACCCCCTAGAATCTGCAAGCAAACGGACAAGTCGAAAGTACTAATAAGTAGCTTGTGGGTATCTTGTCTAAAATAGTCTTTGAGAAGAAACGAGACTGGGACAGGATGTTGTATGTGGCAGGGCGGCATACAATACAACGTTCAAGCGAGCTATCGACCATACTCCATTTAAATTAGTTTATGGGGAAGAGTATGTGTTACCCCTTGAAATCGAGTTGCCAACCATACGGTCTACAATTAACCACTCTTTGGGAGATGAGGATTCACTCTTTGAATGTTTCACGACCATAGCCCACCTGGATGAACTGAAATTGCAGAGCTTGTTACACCAAGAGGTAGCTAAACGGCGGATGAAATAGTTGCACAACCTTAAAGCAAAGAAGTATACCTTTAAAAAAGAGCAATTAGTTCTGTATTATGATGCGCGTAGGGAGCTATTTCCAGGGAAGCTGGAACCTAGATGGGATGGCCCCTACAAGATTGTCAGGATAGGAAAAAATAGGTCTATGGCTCTGTTAGTTGATCTGCAGGGAGTAGAATTTAAAAATAAGGTTAATCTTAATAAGATTAAACCTTATTATTTCTAGGTATGCTAACACAGAAAATGCATTGCAGGTCCATGTTGGGGCTGACGTGAGACCTGCAAAAGAGCTTAAAGCTGGTTGATGGGGTGGTTAATTCCTTATTTGGAGCACCCATATCTTGAGCAGAGATACCATCAAGGGAAACTTATCTGGTGGAGCAAAGGATACAAAGTGATTGAGCAAGAAGACGAAACCTTTGTGTGGGAGATCAAAGTTTTCTGCCACACCATCACTGCTTACGTATGTTGACAAGTATCCCTGTTGAGTTCAATGAAGAAGGTGGGATGGAGCCATCAGTTCACCCTCTAAACATGTTAAATTTCGACTATCATAATTAGAATAGAGGGGTTCATGATGGCAGGCTGTGTAAACCCATTGTGGACGTACACATTATATTTTGATGGAGCATCTAGGTGCCCTAATAAAAAAGGGAGTGTTGGAGTAGTAATCCGAGATCCCCGGCGTAGAGTTACGATGAAGTTAGCTGCTTATCTCGGGGTAGGATTCACTAACAATATGGCGAAGTATAAAGCCTTGATTATGGGATTGCATATTTCCAAGCAAGGTGGTATTCGGCGGTTGTTAGTAAAATGGGATTCCCAGTTGATTCTGAATCAGCTAGAAGGGACATATAGAGTGCGGAATCCTATCCTTGGTATGTATCATCAAACTGCGATGACCCTACTTGAGGAGTTTGAGAGAGAGTGTTTTCAGTAAATTTCACGTTACTAGAATCAGTTTGCGGACTCACTGGCAAATCTTGCTTATGAAGAAGACATTTTCTTCAACTGTGGTCCCAGTTTGGATATTGCTATCAATAATGAGACAGGACCCGGTCGCTTGTGGGGAATGTTATCAAAGCATGCAATATATGGCAGGCGATGGTTGATATGGGTGATGCAAAGAGTAGCCGAGACTAATCTACCGTTGTTATCCTGGACCTATCAGGGTTGATTAGACAACATGTTATGCGTACACCTCTTGCTATATATGCAGGAGGGATGGGTCATAATCTTATGCATTTAGTTTAGGGCTATGAGCCCTATTTTTCCCCCTTGAAAAGGAGCATATTCTTGTATATCTGCACTCTTTCAAGAAGGGATGTGCAGGTGCTATTTTGTTTTATTTTGTTAGGCCAAGAGGGCCAGTTTCATGAGGTTTTAAATGTTTGGAAAGTGCCTTCAAAATGGAAAATTGAAGAAATCTTAAAAGCTTTCCATGATGATGTGTGTGGAGGCCACTGTGCACACGACATCACAAGTAGAAAGGTTCTACAAGCTGGCTTTACTTGGCCCAGTCTACACCGAGATATCAAATATTGGTGTCAAACATGTGAAGAATGTCAGAAATCAGGACCACGACGGCTCATAGCGGAACCCCAAACCCCAATCAAGGTCTATGGACCCTTTGAGAAGTGGGGAATTGATGCCATAGGGCCTCTACCATGCACTCCATCAGGAAAAGAGTATATTATCATGGGAGTAGATTACATGACTAGATGGGCCGAGGCTATGCCAACTAGAAGAATCACTGCTAAGGAAGTGAGTAAATTCATCTTTGACCACATTTGTTGTAGGTTTGGTACCCCTCTTAAAATACTATCAGATAGAGGACCAGGGTTTAGAGCTAATGTGGAGGGTGAACTCATGCAAAAGCTAAATATTCAACGACAACACTCTACCCCTTACTACCCTCAATGCAATGGATTGGTGGAAAAGGTAAATGGAATGATTTGTAAAATCATCAGCAAACAGGTACATTCAAGGCCCCGGGATTGGGACAAGCACCTTAGTGAAGATTTAATGGGCTTACAGAACCTCCTTCAAAACTGTGTTAGGGTTCACACATTTTCATCTAGTTTATGGACAAGAGGCTCTTTTGCCTATTTAGGTGAAATTAGCTAGCCTTCGGGTATTAGGAGGCATAGTAGGCTCTCAAAAGGAGAAGTTACATCAAAGATTACTGGACCTAGAGAGGCTACAATTGGATCGTGAAGAAGCCATCAACCACTACTCCCGTGAAGCTGAGAAGCGTAGAGAAAAGTTCAACAAGAAGCTAACAGATAAAAACATCAAGGAGGGATCTTTAATGCTTCGATATGACAATCGCTTTGATAAAAGAAAGGATGGCAAGTTTCTCTACCGGTGGGAGGGACCGTTTTGGGTCACAAAAAAATTCAACAATGGCTCCTACAAACTTCAAGACATTGAGGGAAAAGTGCACAAGACCAGGGTAAATGGATGGCGCTTAAAACCCTATCAGATTAGGGTGGGGTCAGCTCAAGATACCAAAGAGGTTGGGGAGGGGCTATATGTTCCGAGAAAATCACAAAAAAATATTTGTCTAACACTTTGTTGATTTTTTGTATATTTGGAGCTTTGAAATAAAGAAGAGGGTGGGAACAACCTCTTGGGAAATCCAAGAAATCACTGGATGGAAATATTTCATGGACCGGTTTACCAAGGGGGGGTGAAGAGTAAAGATTAATGGAGTAAGCTGAAGGGAAAATGTATAATGTGAAAAGAAAAGACATGAAATGGATTTGGAGCCATCCAAAGGGCATGTGAGGGTCATAATGTCATGACTTTGGAGCCTTATGATCATTCAACCAAATGGGACCCTTCTTGGAAGCATTAGTGGAAGAAAAATCAGGCACATGATTTTGTAAGATGTTTTAAAAATACTTCTACTCCAATCTAAAAAAACTTTTCAACATGAAAGTTGTAGCGCCTGAGCTGAAGTTTTGGCTGGTTTTTTGTTATAATTTTTTGGAGCTACGAGTCGGGAGATATGGCCAAAATGGTGGATGCCAACTTTTTCCAATTGCGGTGAAGAACACCTCCCAATTTTATACACACCCACACTTAACACATCCATAAAACATCATTCATTAGACTCCCAACCCTTTCCCCTCTCTTCTCCTCTCTCTTAAGCTAATAAACTATTAGAATTCCCCTCCTAAATCACCCTCAAATCATCCTTAATTGTAATAGTAATGTATGAATTCTCACTACTCTCTCTCTATTATTGCTAGATATGATCTTATTTTATGAAGATTCTCTATATTTTTTTATAGGAGAGCTCTTGGACTCAAGATATGGGGGGGAGGATGGAGACAACTCACCTATGATGGAACTTGATTAAGTACAAAATTGGTCAACAAAACATCTAGATGGAGCTTCCACATCGGTGGAACCGCCTTAATGCAGCTTTAATGATGTTAATTCCTATTCTATCTTACCCTCCTCCCTAAACACCCTCAAGGCCTATATAAAGAGGCCTTCTCCTTTGTAATTTGCAAGAAGAAAGAGAGCCAAGAGGCCTTCTTCAGCCCTATTGAGCCTTTCCCATTCTCTCTCCTGAGCTTATGCAGTTCATTCCCTTACTATAGCTCATGCATGCTCTACACTGTAATAAGCCCATGCTTTTGGTGTCCATATTGTGTATATTGGTTGTCTTGAGGGTTCTCCATCTCTTGTGCCCTCTTAAGTTTTATTGATTCATCTATCTTTTGTAGTTCTCTCTCTCTCTCTCTCTCTCTCTCTCTCTCTCTCTCTCTCTCTCTCTCTCTCTCGGTTTTCCTCTCTTCTCCCTCACAAGCTCCTCTCCCTCTTGCATAGTGTCCTAGTCCGCTCTTCTATGACTAGGTGGTGCCCTTACCTCATTCACTTTGTGGCAAAAGGGAGTTTGGCATAGTATAGAGGCTGCCATACCGAATTTCCTTCGTCAGTATCTATTGTCAATAGGTCTTCTAAATGATTCTATTGCTTTAATTTTCTCAAAATTTCTCTCTTTTTCTATGGCAATCATTACTACTTCATCAAATGTGCTTGGTTTCTTAATTTCCAATTTTGTCCTAACATCTCACTGTATTTTTTCTATAAAATGTTTAATTTTCAACATTTCTAGAGCTCTCTCTCTAGGGCCTAAAGTTACATTCCAACGATCCCAAAGTCTAATGTACTGAACCATGGAAAAATATTCTATGGTCTGATCTTTTTTTGACAAGTTTCTATTTTTCTCCAAAGGTCCTGGGAAGAATTGATTTCTTTAAAATGGTCAAGAAACGCCTGTTTAGTTGCTTCATATTCCATAGGGACATGAGGATATCTCATTCTAAGGGTCTTTTCATAATCCTCAAACCAATTATAACCTTCATCCAATAATTGAAATTTCAGAAGTTGGAGTCTCAAGGTTGAGTCACTTATTTGCTAGATAATACATCCAATCTCTAGTTTTTCGAGGAATCCTTAACTCGAATCCTCTCCCTTCTTTCCATAAAATTCAAGAAAGGAACTCGCCATCGAAAAACAATCACAAAGAAGCAATCAATGCACAAAGTCAACTTTTTCGGCACTCCTCAGCAAGGAACATAATATTAGTGAGTTTGGGAATCTCCCAATTTCCATTTTTTTAATACTAAAAAGGTTGCACCTAGATAACATGGCCATAAGTTTCTCAAAACTATATGATGTGACCTATCATTGAAAAGTGCTTGAAAAATAGAGTCTATTGAGCTATAGAGTGCTCAATTTAGAGTTATAGTACTCAAGTTATGACAAATCCAAAGATTTGTTGACGACGTATCCCAAACTTATGGGAAATTCCCATATCCACTAATATAGTATTGAGGGCACAAAAAAAGAGGTGTTACACGAGCCGTGGTTGAGAATAAACCTCACTCACAACTCGATAACGAGATGTTAAGGAGTGCCGGTTGGGAAAATTGACTTTGTCACATGCACAACACTCTGAAAATTAAATATTTTGACAAATACCACATGAAACACACATGAAACCAAATAACACACAATGCCTCTCATAGCTTAGAAATGACAAAGAAACTTAATTTTGGATAGAGCATCACACAAACCCAACACAAAATTTAAAAAACACCAATAGTTCGAAGACAAAATCAAGTGAATTGTATTCTCATACCTTGAAAGCCTTGAATTGATGCTTGACACCACACATCCAAATTCTCCGACTTCACAAGCTAGCACAACAAGAGTTTGCTCTCTCGCATGCGACCCTCCTCTCACATCTCTCACAAGATATAAGAAAACTCCAAGGGGGGGAGCGCCTTGCTCTTTCCTCCTCTCTCCTTATATAGTCTCTCCTTCTACTCACATACATGTTAGGCTTTCAAGCTTAATCTTCTTTCCTGAAAAGCCTTGGATTTTTGATACATTGCTTTCCCTTCCACATATTTTGAATAACTCCAAAAACCTCTAGCCTTCAGGCTTTGAATTATCAAGTTGCATTATTAGAATGCCATCCTGCGCTCGTCAACAGCTGCTATCTTTACCAAAAACTTCTAGACTGCCTGCCGTTCATAGAATATGCCGCCTTGTCTTCCAATGATTAATGCCATGTCACCTGCCATGGCCTTTGAAGAAGCCGTCATATTGCCATATAATGCCGCCCTGCATTCAGTGCACTGCTATAATTGCCATCAAATCATTATAACTGCCACATTTACACCGTTCTTAATTTTGCGTGATTGCTAGCACCATTCCTATCATTGTTGTGATGCCATTTTGAATAATCGCCCTCCTATCCAAAACTATAACATCCCTACCAAAAATGTCATCACATGACTTACATTGGCCGTCATTATCACCTTTGGATCGCCACCTATCTATGATCAATATCATCATTCGCCATATTGCATATCTTATTGATAGTTGCCATGATTCTGAATGCTGTCCTTTCCTTCTATTTGGTAGCTTCATGTAATAATGCCATTATTTATGTTTTTTTACCAGCACATCAGCACCCTGCAATTGCCATCAAATCTCCTCGCCTTTCAGAATCTGATGCCGCCGAGATTCAACTCCTCAAAACGATCGCCTTTGCCAATACTTCTGTAGTTTCCTATTTTTGTTTTTTTTTTTAAGTTGTTGGACTTTGTATAGGAATGAGATCCTTCACACTATTCATCTTCTTCACACCTTTGATTTTGATGAAAATTCCCAACAGAACACCACATGTGTTAACTACAGTCATCAAAAGTCAAACCTATCGTATTTGCAACCTGTTACACCAAATATGCGCCAATTATGTTGCAAAACACCCATGGACTATAAGTCTTACCCTCAACCATTCGTCAATCATGTGTGGCTAAAGTGTCTACTAAGGAACATGCGCTATAGCTGCTCCTCTCCTACTGCCGTTTGGCCTGTTCTTGACCATGTATATTGAAATCCTTCATGCAATCATTGCTTTCAAAAAAACTTTTCTTCAACATAGAAATTCCAAATCTCTGAGCTATGTGCCCATAGAAAGCAAGGATCTCTATAGGCCATATGATGCTAAGGCCCTAGGCCAGCATCTCAAAGACCAAACTCAACTTCACCAATCAAGCTTAAACTGCCAATTCCACCTCCACTAGTTATTGATCCCTTCATCACTATATGCGTTTTGCCACAATGACTGAACATATAACTTCTAAATCTTGTTCATGTCTTCAGATAATGTTGTTTTCTTCATATGTACATGCTTGATTCCATGGAATGTATCCTAGAGAATATGCTCTTTGAAATGGAAACCATGCCCAATCATTCTTCTTTTGAGAAGATATGCAAATTGGAATTCATGCTATGCAAACACTCAAGTGATGCTCACATTGAAGTTATGGATGCACTGAAGATATTTTACCTACCCTATCTACTCGTGCTTGTGCATCATGCAAAGTGCAAACAGAGTTCCCTGTTAATTAAATATCCTTATCCTCACCTCTCAACGCTCATAAAAAAGATATGACGTACTCTGCTCCGCCCACCCAAATTTTCAATGATGCTTAAGAAACTTATGGTCCTCAAGATGTTGACCAAATAAAAACAACCCATCTCACAATTGACAGCGTCCTTCACGACCCTCTAACTCACCCAACCGCCTTACACACTCATCCATAAGTTCCTAACTTGGGATGAATATCTCAAATATTGTGCGTACAATAAATGTGTGTGCTCTATGACGTGTGCTCTCTCATGTGCACATGCAACTAGGATTTTCTACATATAACTATAGCGGGCCTCATGCCATGCAAGTACTCAATGATGGTGCAAATTGTGCATAATCCCAACCCATGGCATGGAATTATTTGATAAGAACAGGAGATAACCCCTGCAAGTGCAATGTGAAGTGCTTGTGAACCCATAATCCCCATGATGTGCAAGAGTCTCAGCAAGAAAACAAACCTTGCTCCACAATATTCGGCAGCTACTAACAAACTCTAGCTCCAACCTGTCCAAAAAAATACCAAGCTCGACCAAGGCTATCAAGTTTTCACACTCAACAAACCAAACAAAATGACAGAAACAAATCCTAAGCTAAACAAACATAGAAAATCCAACTACACAATGACAAAACAAATAGTCACGCAAACAAATAAGTTAACAAAAACCAAACCTGACTACAATTTGACTAGGGGTTTCACTTTTCAGAAAAAGGCTTGACAACGTTTCTTTGCTAGAAAATCTACCTCAAAGAAGTTATAATAGTACAAGTAGTTATACATGAAAGTATATGTAGTAGCATATTTTTCTATGGTATAGGTACCTAATTTGGAGAGATGATACATGATGTATGTGCTTAAAGGAAGAGTCTTCACCCTTTGGAGATTCTAGAAAGAGGCTAGTAGTTTGTCATCATAGTCATGATCATCAATTTCATGAAATGACAACTATAAAATGTAAGTCGGTCTTCAAGTAGGGTTCTTTAATGCTTGTTAGCTAGAGAAGGGTTAGAATTTACCAAGAGAGGAAGAGACTACCTTGGGCCCTTTTCTTGACTTATTAAGAAGTGAAGGGTCTCTTCCAACAAGCATTCCACTATATCTTCAACTTAGGGACAATACTAGGTGGTCACTAACCTATGAGGTTTTCTTCACTTACTTAGAAGTGAAGGGTCTCTTCCTACAAGCATTCCAACATATATTCAACTTAGGGAGAATACTAGGTTGTTGTTAACCTATGAGGTCTCTTCTTACAATCTATGAGGATCTTACTCTTTATGGAAAGTTGAAAGAGAGGATCCTTTTTACCTCTTTTGGCAATGCATATGCAATAGGAAGGTATGGAATAAGATGTACAAGTGGCACACTAAATTTGGTTCCTAGTTTTTATAAGTATAAAAGTAGGTTAAAAGGTGCTCGAAATTAAAAAATTGATCAATGATACTTACTTTCATAGAGCTTGATGCACCACCAAATAATCTTTACAATAGTAAGAATAAGAATTTTGTACAAGTTCATTAAAAAAAGGACAAGAAGCAATGCAATACCAAGTGGGCATGAAATAAATAAAATAAACCCATGTATCCATCTTAGTTAGGGAGTTTCATTCAATTAAGGGGGTAGTTTGTGGCCCTTATAATGTGTCATATTTGCATTTATTGAGCATTGTCTAATGAGTGTGTCTCTCAAAGCATCTTCTCTTCTCAAAAGGTTGATGTACTATCACATGGTCTCTTACTTAAGGGGCTTTATATTAATATTGATATGCATTATAGTATTACGACATATAAGGTTTCATTCTTGAAGAAGATGAGCTATTAGGGTTTATATTGAATGGATCTCCTAGCCATGATGATGTACTGAATAGGTTTTAGACCTAGGGACTTCATAGGAAATTAGGTCATGGTGCTAGGGCAGCTTATGGGTGCTTTCTTTATAAAGGGGTCCATGGTACTTGGGATCATTAACTTGGATTATTTGTAGATCTCAACTCTTTATTTCTTTTGAGAGCTTGCTAGCTATAGCTAGATGCAACCTTAAGGATTTGGGTTTATGTAAAACATAACTTATATCCCTTCAAAATGGGTGAAATGTGTCTCTTAGTTAGAGTACTTAGTTTCAAGGCTCAAAGCTTAATAATATATAGTTCTAACTTAAAAGACCTTGATTATTAACTTTAATATGTAACTATTATTCATTGTGCAAAATCCTATTAAAAACATAAGATTAGTCATATTCCATTAAACTAGAAATATATATGTAATATGATGTAAAATCATACAACCTTTTGACCATATTTATGTATGAGGTTATAAGTGAGCATAACTTAAATTATGGCCATAAGTTATATTGTGATAGTGATGGTTTATTAAAGCTTCTTGAAAACATGTGCTTTGTAACAAATTGACATTCATTATGTAATATACTACAAAATCTTGGAGGACTTGTATAAAAAAACAATAAAAGGTGTAGAAAATAAAATTCTTTTTAATTTACTACAAAATAGCAAGGTTTTTCAGATACACATTGTTGTTAGTTATTTGATTGCCTCATGACTTGAGATTGCTGACATTATTCCTACCATTGTTTAAATCTATTACTTCCAACGTTCCAACATAGGCTTCAATCTATTTTCATGATAGTAGCCATGCCACCATGTCTTCATTTATTTTTAAGCTATGCATGTGCCTTTTGGCATGCTAGAGCTAGATTACCATTTTTAAATATAATTACTCGTGAAACAACATGAATCATGCAAAACACATTGTAAAACTAGTTTCTAATTGATCATCAATCTATATGAAAAATAATATGGATTATTTTTTCGAATTGTAACTAGCATGTGATTGAGTAACTATTGGTTTAAGTGTAATTTTTTTGGTAACCATTTTCCACAAACAATATATTGGTATGGCTATTTGTAAATCCCTAATATGGGATACAGGGAATGGAATTCCCTACTTGTGTGGCCTGCAATTCCACACATATATAGGGGAATGGGAATTGGGATATAGGGATAACAATTCTATACTATGAGATGTGGGGAATATAATTCCCTAGTTATCTGTAGGGAACACATATATAGATACCTAAGAAATACTAGATAAATTCCTATATTCTAGGAGTTTTCCTATGTAGGAATTGCTCAAAATCTCCTTGTGTATCTCTCTAATATCTAAAAAAAATTATCTCAAAAACTCCTCAAATAATCAAAACCTTTTCCATATCGTTTGGAAATGTTAAAAAATCCATAAAAGCAACAATGGTTGCATAGCTCTCATGTGAACATGACAAAGATTCTTTCCACAAATAGTAACCAACAAAGGTTTACTATAACTAGCACTGAATCAACTATAAGTTAAGCAAAAAATGCTCAAAACATCCCACATGATATCATTCAGTAGGCAGGCATCATTTAGGCGCCAATAGACATCAATATGAGCTCCACTGAGTTTCAAACAATTAAATACATGATGTTTGAGTGTGCATTACAACACTTTCTCAGCTATATACAAACAATAGTAGAAGATCAGTGCCTTCCGAGAGTGCCCAAGTACTTGCAAAGAATCCCTTCAATGTCCAACTATGAAAAATAAGGACTTATGAGTTGTCTAAAACTTAAATGTATGCATTAGAAAATAGGGGTAAATATACATGAACAGCCTCAGGGCCTATTGCAAAACATGGAATAGGTGACAAGGTAGGGAAGCACTTGATGGTGCTCGACAAGCCTAATATGATGCCTTGACAATCCTTGATGACTTGAAAGTTTAAAGAGTAAGGGTCGGTCATGTCCACCTCCACAACTCTAGCTCCCACGAAGCCTGCTCTGATGCCATGCTCAAATAGAGGGAGAGAGATAGATATAGGATGATGGAGCCATTAGTAACAAAGGACATTGATGCCTCTTCTCTTCATTATTCCATTATGCAGAATCATTCATTAAGTCTAACACACAATTGTGAAGTAAGATAGATCACTAACTTACCATACACACTAACCATGGTTGAGTGAGATATTAACTGATCTATTATGCCACACATGACTAATGAGAGTCGGGAAACGGATGTCAGTCTTTGAGCTTGATTCTCAATAACATTCATGTAACTTGACTTGTATTAATTAAATGCTTGAGTAGAAGGGATTATATGAAGTTACATGTTTGTTGTTAAGAGCTTATGTCTCTACATGGCTTGCACACCTCATAGTGTGAATGCTCAAATGGATTGATAGATCTCACCATTTATTAGGTGTCTTTGCTATTTTGAACTTGGTGCTCTTGACAGTAGATGTGCTATGGTGCTTTGGAGTTTGGATCATTAAGCTTGACGTGACTTTATCATAGTTTGGTTGTAGTCAAGTATATATGAAGAAACCATGCCTAAACATTCATCTATTTTACAAATAGCAAGCATGACCTTAAATATGATTTTAAATATAATTTGACTACAATTTTCAAGCAGTATTAAATGAAAATTTTAAGTTACTTTATTTACAATTTTGATGCAATCTTAAATGCAATAAAAGTGTGCTTTTGTTTTAAAGCTTTCATATGTTAGTGAAATAAAATATAAATGTTCAAATATATGTTGACTCTATACATGAAAATTTTGATAGTTTTATTATAGAATTATTCTAATTGGATCCACAATTATGTAGTGTCAGAGAGTGAACTAGGGAGAGAGAAAGAGGAGAGAGAAGACTGCAGAAGAGAGAGAAAGATTGCAGGAAGAGAGAGAAGAAGAGTGACAAGGAGAGAGAAAGACTAGATTTAGAGAGAGAAAGACAGAAAAGAAGGGGAAGCCATAGAAGCTGTGAGCAAGAAGGGAGAGAAAGTCTGTAATTGTATTAATGTGTCAAAAATATGTGAAAATTTACATCTTCTCTCCTTTTATACCAATGTCAGTGTGACATGGCATAATATCAATATTATTAACACTAATTTGTTATTCCCAGCTTCTTACATGTAGCCAATAGATCCCTAGTCTTATTTTTTTCCTTCTTGCATATACATTAAGGATTATGTACATTAATGTTATGACAAATAGAATTTACTTATCCTCTTGTGGATTTTCATTGTTTATTTGTCTCATAATCGCTTGAGAGGTCCACCTATAAAAAAGTATCTATATAATATGTGTTCAAAGGATATTAAGAAATACCATATCTTTACATGCTATAAGGCCTTAAAATAACCTCTTTTACTTTAGTAAACTTATGGATTTTTTGAAATTATAATTTGAAAAACGCCTTTTGTTAATAGAATCCTCTAAATTTTAATAAATATGATACCCTTTCTTTTGAACTCACGTGGTATCTTAGATGTTCTATAAGGTGGACCCCTCGAGCCTAATCATAACTTGTTACATGTAAGCGCTGCATATGACACTAGTTGCATTGTGCTTGGTAGATTGATGAAATGGAACTATACATTTAATGTTACAGTGATTAAATATTAGACTGAAAAATTTAAGTTTTTACAAAATTATTGAGTATAAGTAATATTTAAGTGAATCTAAACAATAAGCAGAATGTATAATAAATAGGTATTTACATGAATTATATATCATTAAAATTATCAACTTAAGTTCCAATAAAAAATGTAAGTATTTTGTAGTGTTAACTTTAACTTAATCTTTAGTCTTTAATACTATTAAATTATTTAATCTAATATATCAAATATAAATTATATAAATTATATTAAAGTATGAGATTTAAGATATGGTTTTATCAAAACAAGCCACTAGAATGTGTAGTATATGTGTGACTGAGTACTTGAGTTATTTATGCTCTGATCACAAACCTCTTAAATTTATAGTACTATTTCCTTGAGTATTGATACAAATTCATTTTTCTTTCAATATTTTGTTTCAAAAGTATATGGAATGAAGAAACTTACTTCTCAACAAGAAAGTATATTATGAAAAATAGACTTTACTTATCATTTTGTGGATTTTCATTAGATAGTTACTCCATAATTATGACTTGTTACATGTAAGCCTTAAATATCACACTAGTCACATTATACTTGATGGATAGATGGAGGGGAACTAATATGTTTAGTATTATGTTGAGTAGATTATTTTGTTCTATTAATAGGTAGTTTGTTGGAAATAAATCTTTTGATAGGGAATTACAACAAGCTTCCAAAAATCTATTGAGATAAAAAACTTTATATTTTGATTTATATTTGTATTTTTCTTTGCAAGTAGATGTATACTATGTATGTAAATAGTCATGCAAATAAATTTTTCATAATAAGCGATAGTATACCATGGCTTTTGTCATGGGGGAGGTTGGGTTCTATCGTGAGTTTTCTCTTACTCTTTCTAAAATTTTTAACTTATTCAAATTCTTTAATAAAGTTGACTGCATTTAGAAAATGAGGTGTTAGATCCACGAAGTGGTCCTGTTCTCAACAATCAAACATATTGGAAAAAGATAACAAGCAAGATTATAGATTGACATGATAAAATATACAATGCAAATATAAAAGAAAAATGAGAATGATGGAATAGTAGTCCTTCTACATTACAATAGATATAGGATATATCTACAACTTTTAAAACCTAAATTTGGCTTGACTCATAAGAGAAGAGAAGTCAAAGATACCAAATAATGTCATTTTTCACATGACAAATAGACATTGCTATACATAAAAATTTGAACATCAAATTATGGCTTAAATTACAAAGGATAACAACTATAACCTAAGATGGTGTGTCTTGTGCATTAGCAAACACTACAAGATACAGACCTTATACCAACATTCAAAGCGACATAAATATTCATAAATAAATTTACCCTCGTCATCGCAAAAAACGTCGATATTAGCGATGCCATAGAACAGCCGCTATCAGTGTCGCATATGATAGCAAAGCTAATAACGATGCATGCAGTAAATTTGCGATGTAATAGCGATGATAATAGGGAAAAAAAAATTGTGGTAGGGCAACTTGCACTATGTGCTTTATTTGGAACATACAAAAGAGTTTCAGTAATGTGTACAATGCTCGTCTAAATGAAGTCAAAGTGTACTTGAATCCATAAGACTAATGCATAAAATAAATACAAGATCACATAATGAAAGCAAGGGTACAATCATAGCAAGATACAAAGGATGATAATAATATAGAGCATAGAAAATGCCTACATAAATAACATGACCAAAAAAGAATATTTTCTAGCAGGCGGAAATGAGCAAGCTAAGGATGAGGTGTCCTTTCTTCGTAGAAATCCATGGAGGGATCTTGTAGTTGACAAGGACTACAGGCCCCACACTGTAAGAAGGTGAGTTTAGACCGAATTGGTTTACGCCATCCATAGCAAGACCAAGGTAAAGATTCTTTGGCTCTTGAGCAAAGCCTAGAAAGGTAAGAGTCAATGTGGCTCCATGTGCATAAATCCGCTGATATTCGTTGAACTCCATCCGTGGATCTATTCTGCTCATGCCACATTGTCAAGCTCGCCATGTCGGACGTATGAAACATGTGCTTTTTGCGAGGGATAAGCGGAAAGTGTCTAATAACTTTTTGAGGGATGGTTTACCCTTACAAGTCCTATCGATACCTGTAAAAACCACGCTTTGGACATGTCTCCATAGTCTAGTATTCTCCTCGAAACAATATACAATCATTGATACATGCATGGATTTTGTTGTAGTGCATGCCAAGCTTTCGTAAAACATGTCGCGCATCATCACGAAACTCAGGCATGGTATTTGCAAGTGGTAATATATGATACTTGAGTAACCTCAAAGAAAATCATATAACATCTTTAAAAAGCACAATTTTTTTAATGATAGTGCCGAAAAAAAATCAACGAAGTGTACATTAAATGTACATGAACAACGTGGTCATACTAGCATCGCTCCACCCGTATTTTTCCTGCACACTCAAGAGTGCAAGTGGTGTCTTCAGGCGAGATACTGGGCACCCATCATATAATGGTATGGATGCTTCCTCTCTAAGCAGATTAGATGTCTCAACATCTATGGGCATCAATGTATCAATCATTACCTCCATCTTAGGCTCCAAGATTGAAGGCTACATGTCTCCTTTGGTATTGACGGTATAGATTTTGTAGTACCTTCCAAGTGGTGAATTGGCTCAGGCACTCCATCCATCGCACGCCCACGAACTCTTCTAACTAGCCGCAAAGGGTTCACTCCTTCTTGGGATGAAACGTCACCTCCTTGTAATAAATTTGTTGGCCACATCCAATGTTTTTGTATATGGCATTCAATTAGTTTGTGAATACAATGCATGATTGATATATACTTTTCTTACTGTTTGCTCAAAATCTGAGATCGCCTAATCAATGATCTCTGTTTGAAACTCGCCAAAGCATTGTACGTGTTCTGTAGACAATTGACATTTTTGTCTTATTGTTAGCTTACATTGAGAGCAAGAACATGGGACATGCTGATTAAGATACGCCTCACGATCTTGAACATCACGGCCTTCATCATTTTCCATTTGGTCTACGTTACGAAAAACAATTTGAGTTTGTTATCATTCTTTTTTTCTTTCTTAAATTGTTTGAGAAGGGATTTCTTCTCTTGTAACTCAACAAAATTAATGTATGTAATGTCTCCACCCACCTACGGAATGGCCTACAATATGTAAAGTCTAATATGCTATGTATGGGAATGAGGGAGTAGCTACCCTATGCCGGACTGTTTTCCATCTCATGGTATTGAACCGAACCTCGCCACATTTTTTCCTTTATATGCACCTTTAACAAAACCTCTCTCTCTCTCTCTCTCTCTCTCTCTACTACTACTACTACTACTACTACTACTACTACTACTACTACTACTACTACTACTACTACTACTACTACTACTACTACTACTACTACTACTACTACTACTACTACTACTACTACTACTACTACTACTACTACTACTACTACTACTACTACTACTACTACTACTACTACTACTACCACTACCACTACTATTACTAGTACTCGCCTTCCCGAGGTGTTGAATATACCCAAACCTCTCTCTCTCTCTCTACTACTACTACTACTACTACTACTACTACTACTACTACTACTACTACTACTACTACTACTACTACTACTACTACTACTTGCCTTCTCGAACACACTAAAGGTGCACCTTTTACAAAACATCTCTCTCTCTCTCTCTCTCTCTCTCTCTCTCTCTCTACCACCACCACCACCACCACCACCACCACCACTACTACTACTACTACTACTACTATTACTCTAACAAACAAGAGAAGAAGAAGTTAAAGAACAAGATCTTACCCTCTCTTTGTTTTTTATCCATTCATTCTCCTATCTCCCTCCCTCTCTCTCTCTTTCTCTCTTTCTCTCTTTCTTTATTATGTTTCATGTTTATTCCCTCTCTCTCTCATTCCTTCTTTATTTTTCTCTCTTCCTCTCCGTCTCCCATTTCCTTTAACAAAACATCTCTCTCTCTCTCTACTACTACTACTACTACTACTACTACTACTACTACTACTACTACTACTACTACTACTACTACTACTACTACTACTACTACTACTACTACTACTACAAACAAGAACACTACCACTACGTCCACTACCAATACCAGTACTACAATGACAACAAACAAGAAAAGAAGAAATTAGAGAACTACTACTACTACTACCACTACTACTACTACTACTACTACTACTACTACTACTACTACTACTACTACTACTACTACTACAAACAAGAAAAGAAGAAATTAAAGAACTACTACTACTACTACTACTACTACTACTTTTAGTCCTACTACCAACAAGAAAAGAAGAAATTAAAGAACAAGATCTTACTCTCTCTTTTTTTTGTCCATTCATTCTCCTCTCTCCCTCCTTCTCTCTCTCTTTCTCTCTTTCTTTATTATATTTCATGTTTTTTCCCTCTCTCTCTCGTTCCTTCCTTCTTTTTCTCTCTTCCTCTCCCTCTCTCATGTCCTCTCTTTCTCTCTGACTACACATCATTTTTAACAAAAAAAAGCAAAAGAAAAGGAGAAAAGACAAAAACAAACCAAGAGGGAACAATGCACTTACTGCAAATGCCCAAGGATGGATTTGGCAGCTCCTCTTTGCAATGGTGGCTCCTCTTCGCCCTCCGTGCACTTCCTCCTCTTCTTGGCAAATGGTGGTGGCGACGGTGAGAAGCTCTCCTTCTCCCTCTTTCTCTCTTTCTCTCCCTCTCCCTCTCAAACGCAACATGCACTTTGCTCTCCCTTTCGCTCCCTCTTTCACTCTTTCACGCAAAAATGCCGCGCTTAGGTTTCAGCCTGCGCACAAGATGCACTAATTTGTGTTGGAAATGGCTGTCACTATACTCCCATATCCTTGTACTAAAACCCTTCTCACATCCAATATGGTTGGTTTTAATATCCCAACTCATCTGAACCATTGAACAAACTTGAAATTTCTTTTTCCTCTCCCTCTTAATTGTATTGCACCTATACAAATGAGAGAAAGATTGGAAAAATGGAAATAATTGCAATGTCTTCAATAAATAATGACAAAGAATTTCCATATGAGATGTCTTATGTATCATCATGGAGAAATAGATATGTTCAATATTAAGATAATATATGCTATAAGAAGTTATCATTGCATGCTACTATTTCAATGTTCTTGTGATGTGATGATATCACTACTCATTACTTGTTCCCTCTCTAAAAGACCACTCATATGTATCTATCTTATTATGTCAACAATGATAGAATGTTTTTGATATAGTTGGAAGACTATATAGAATGCTCAATTTTAGAGTGATAATAAATATAGGTATCATAAGATTTCAATAATATTCAAAATATGTAGTCTTAATGAGTCAAAGTGACTATACTCATTAACTCTTCCTCCCATTATCCTCTTCCTCCAATAGTCATTAGGACAATCTCCCTTGCAAAGGTTGTGTATCTTATTGATCATCCCAATTCTTTCTCACCTACAAAGATTGAGCATTTTATTGATAATCTAAATTGTTGTTGTCCTATGAGGGTTCAACATTTTATTGATCCTCTTGATTATAACCATTGATATCATTGTTATTATCACTATTTGATGGAGGTTGAGCATTGTTCATCCTAATTTTTGTACTTTTTATTTATATTATCAGGGTTCGTATTATGTGATCATTATATGTATAGATTTTCTTATGAAGAATATCTTTAGATCATATGCATATGTGGCATAAGGAAGGACATTACAAACCTCTCCAAAGACATTGTGTTTTGAGTATTTCATATGACTTTATGATAGGATTTATTGGTAAAATGACTAATCATCACTTGGTGATAGGACTTATTGGTAAACTCATCATCGTAGTTGGTGATAGAATTTTGATAATTTGACTTATCACAAATTTGTAACAAGTCTTATTGTTAGTGAAATCACTTTGTAAGAGTTTTCATTGGGAAACATGTAATGATGAGGTTTGGTGATTGAAGGTGAAACAACATCAGTATACAAGACATGACTTATTGCTAGAATTTGGTATGTCTACTGTGAGTGAGTATTTTATATACTGTACATTAATTTCCAATAGAAGACAATACTTTATACTCTTTTTAGATCTACAGGTTGCATAGAGATTGTAGATGTATCAAAGTTTATATATTGGAGTTCATAATAGCATGTATTGGAGTTTATACTCCCTCAAGCATTATAATGACATGTCCTTTATGCTTAAATATAATGATAGATATATATAGGGATTGTAGACTTTTTCCTTTTTACATTGGAGATGTGTGTAATACTTATGTTATTTGTATCTCCAAGATCCCTAATTTCCAATCTTTATTCTTGACTATCCAATTGTTTCTTATACACTTTTGGAAGATACAAGTCATGGCTTTCTATATGTGTTGTTTTTGTCAATAGTAACTAATTAAAAACATTCATATATTTATGAACAAAAAATTAACAGTACAATCTTTACCTTGTAAAATACTATTTTGATAGCCAAGATGTGAGAGCTAACATTTGGTAGTGGCTTGGATATCTTTCATGAGTAACATTGTATTGACCCATTATCTTTCATAGTGTGAGCTAATCAGGTGACTTGTGAGCTTATCTTGTAGTAAAATGACATAGTCTTGACCCAATAGGATTGACTTGAGGTTTGTGTAACTTTTGGGTCTCCATAAGCAATCTAGCACTTGGTTAAGAAGAATCATGTTGTACTAATAGACTAGCATGCATCTCCACCACACTTAGTTCAAAATGAGTGAGAAACTATGGGAACCTAAGCATCCACCCCTTTTCTATAGTATAATCTCAGTTCAATTGCTTAATATAGTGCTATTTGGGTTCCTAGGGGGTACACCTTATAGAACATGTAACATACCACATGAGTTTAAAAGAAAGGGTATTTTATTTAGTAAAATTTACATGCTATATTTACAAAAGGGATTTTTAAATTTTTTTAAAAAAATTGTAAGTATAGTAAAGTAAGGGATCATTTTATGGCCTTATAGCATGTAAAAAAATGTATTTATTAATATCATTTGAATGCACCCTATATAGAAGATTTCTTATAGATGCACCCCCCAAGGTTGGGTTTCTCCACTTGAACATGGTAGTTAGCATTTAGTCATGCTATTATAAAATCCATTAAAAATTTACTTGTCTAATTGGATCTACCCACTTATAGAATAGCATTGTCATCACAAATATCCACTTCTTTCCACCAAGAGTACCTAATATTTCTTCTTATTTAATTAGAGATTCTAGCATGTTGTAAGAACATATCAAAATAACTTTCTTGATTATCCCATTATGAGACAATTATTGAATGTCCTTTAGGAAGAACAAAAAAATGATTGAAAAATATATTTTTTAAATTGTTACTTAAACTAATTTATATTTGATTAACTTGACTAGTATGGATTAATCCATCCAAGGTTCTAGCCTTAATCTACGCACTAACACTTGACCCCTTTTTGAATCCCTCACCTTTAACCCTATCTAAAACCACCATCTCTCTCATGCCCATACATTGTGCCTATCAAAGTTTTTTCTCTCTTATCATATGATCCACTTGGAATCAATGTTAACACAACTAGAGTTCCCTTCTAGCCCCATGCTTGCATACTTGGGAAACTTTGTCAAATGTTTTGTCTCATCATCCTAAGTGCAAGTCATCACACCTTAGGTGATAGTAAAAATTCAAATTGGTAGTAAGAGTCAAGGGGAGATTACAATGCCATCAATAATCTCATTGATTTACTTATTCATGATCCATGGTAGTTCTTTTCTACTTTATCAATCGCAACCAATAACAATGATGCCCAAGCACATGCACTTGCTTCAATCATCAAATTTACTTTGGTAGTCGAGTTGCATAATCTAAAAATTTCAACTTTGATACTAATGTATAATTCCTATCTTGGATAACCATGTATCTATGTAACCACTAAGTTCCCTCGAAAAGTACAACCTTATATATGCACTTCCTATCTTCAACTAACCTTCTCAAACTAGGTGCTTCAAAGAATGCCTCTCAAGCCATAATTATTTGTTAAAGCATCTCTCTTAAGCCATGATTGTTCAATTATTTGATAAAATTCTATTTTCTTGATGGGATAATGATTTATTAACATGATATAACTGGGTTTAGTATAGAATCGAGCCTAGGCCTCTTTCCCTTAGATCTTTCATGCCCTCCACAATTCCAAGGTTTTACTCATAAAGTGTTTTTAAAACATGGTCATGGACCCACTATGGTAATTAGTGATGTAGTTAAGTGTATCCTTTTGACATTCACATTTCATATTGTTGTTATTATACCTAGAAAAAAGGTTTAGCTCTACCTATTTACTATCCTTCTTCATTAGTTCACTTACCATGTCTCTTCTTACAATACACCCTAATTATTTTTTAAATATAATATTTTATTTTATTTTATCAATAAAATAATCCATGCTAACTAAGGGTTTGAATTACACGATGAAATGTAATACATTAGACAGCACTTAGAGTCATGACTTGGAGACATCCACCCAGTAATACCTAGAGAGAGTACACTCTGGTCCTTTTCTATTTCTATTACATATCCCATTTTAGATTAGGCTATTATTTTGGTATCAATTCTTTCCCATAAGACAATAATTTAAATATAATTGAGAGTAAAACATTCCTTGGAATTGTAATGATTGTTGACGAGAGGGGAGAGTGGGAATCTCTCTCCCCCCTTTGCTCACTCTCTCTTCTGATTTTCTTTCCTCTCTCCTTGTCTTCTTTTCTTCTATATCTCTCCCACATAGTTCTTTAACTATGTCTTTTATTATTATTATTCTATCTCTCATTATATCCCAAGAGTGGAATGATTTATGTGACCCTCTCTCTTGCTTAATGTTGAGCTTATCAATATGCTAACAAGTAGTCTTGTTTGAAGTGCTTAGAGAGGGATGGGAGTAAATGATAGGTCTCTCTCTATTAGCCTATTGGATATCAACTATCTTTTAGAAATGAGGGAGGGAGACAAAATTATTTATAGTGGGGAGGGATGTGAAAAATGTAAATTAAGGAAAGAGAACTAATCTATGGGTTAGTCAGAAAAAAGCCAAGTATGAAGGGATGTGCAAAATGATGAAGAATGGAAGGGAAGTTGGTTCATTGGTAGGTCAAATGACTTTAATCATGTGGAATGCTAGTGGTAAGGTATGTGGCAATGGACATGTGGCTTATATGTAGAGTCACAATCAAGGGCATAATAGTTCATCATGCGAAAGAGGCTGATAGCAGTAGACTTTCCAATGCTCATGGTGATCAAGAAATAGGGTTGATGTATAGCCACATTGGACATTCACAATGAAGGAGATCTAACCTAAATAAGCATGTTATTAATCTAGTACTAAGGTTAATAGCTTTAGCTATTAGTAATGATAATAACCTCATGAACTATTACCAAACCTTCATGATGCATACATTCTAGCTATGTAGCTAGCTTGAAAGAAGCTTGCAATTGATTTCAAACTAAATTTTATGTTTAAATCATTGAGTATAATGTGCCCGCCTATCGGCTCCTATCGGTTGTCCAAGCATGTTTTAGTGGTCTATCAAGAAATGAATATAAGTGTTGCTACCTAGCACTCCCATGGAATGTTCCGAGGTTTGTCACCTAGGGTTTCCCGAGTCCGCATTGCATCAAAATGTTCACGGCCGAACCCACTAGCATCGGCCTAAAATCCGGCTTCCTAGTGATCAAGGTCTCCTAGCAACATTCTAGTGTCGGGTCCAACATGCCCTACTTTATGCAAAGATACCCAAACTAAAGCAGACCCATGCCCCACTTGGTTTAAAGAGCTAGCAACATTCTAGTGTCGGGTCCAACATGCCCTACTTTATGTAGAGATACCCAAACTAAAGCAAACCCATGCCCCACTTGGTTCAAAGAGAATGGGAAAGGAGAGGGATACGCATGGGGGATTCACTAGTAGTAATAATGAGACATCACCTAGGTGCAAGAAATATATGAAAATACCCCTTATCTACCCCCTATTTAAAGGACCTTACCTTATAAAATGTACTTTTCTTCCCTTAAATAACCCCCCTCCCTTACACTCACATGGTACCATACGGTAAACCCTAGTGGACCCCCCCAGGGGGATATGCTGGTCAACCTCTTTGCCCATAGGACATAGTCCCATTTTGGTCCCCTAAAATGGCATGAATCAGGTTTTAACTTAACAATATCTAAAGGTCAAAGGACGATAAAACCCTGTGAGAAGCCTCCCAGTTCTCTGGGACCACTGTGCACCCTAGGACAGACCCATCAGGGTTCTGCCCACTAGCTTCCCTTGACAGCTTTAGTTTTCTAATTGGGTCCTACCACAATTATGTGTGACATTTTAAATCATCTTCATTAATTAAGTCTTTTAGGGAACAAGGTTCATTCGTGTAATTTACAGCACAAACACGAATATAGAACAAGCAATCCTTTGACAACAAGTACAAACAAATTCCTTAACTAATCTTCACATTAATCTTTGTCTCCTATCCATACAAGAGAAATTATATACCCCTTGTGTCCAACAAAAGTACCTGGTCCAAACACACCATAATTTCCATCCTTTATCTAGAATATGATCTTGCAATGCCCTAGACATTGGGCTCACGGCAGTTTTTAACTCTGTTCCATGGTCTCGACAAGGGGTTTCAAAAGCTCCATTGACCCCAAGTGACCTAGGAGTGAGACACAACTTCCGTGGTTTCCACTTGACCTTCGGCCCATGAATCGAGAAGTTCCCTCTCGGGTTGAAATGCGGCGTGACCTTGGAGATGATTCACATGCGCAAAATATCCCTCCTTAACTAATCCAATTAAGAATCAACACAATCAAGGCAATCAACCTAATATCCTCTTCCAAAAAAACATTCATTTATTCCCCATGGCAACTTGTCATTGCTAACCCCTACCATGCATTTACCATCAAATGCAAGCACTTGGAATAATCATCCAAATCACAACCCAACAATTAGTTTAATGCTGGAGCCCCAAGAGGAACACCAAGGAAAAGGGAATTCTCTTGCAAGAAAATCTATCTTGTAACATCAACAAGTTTTTTATTAGGTTTTATATGATCACAATGAAGAAAAGAACACCATGCACAACAAATCTTCATGCAGCATCATGTAGATCTCCCACGGATTTGATAGAATCAACCATATTCTTCAATATCTTCACAAAATCCATCAATATAACAAAGAAAGAAAAGGAATACACCATCTTTGAATGGAAATACATCACATAGTATTCATCTTCAATGTCTTCATAGTCTTCTCTCTCAATCTCTCATATACAATCACTCTGTTTTAGTAGAATTGGCTATCTCTGACTCTCTCTCTCTCTCTCTCCATCAATAATACATCATATCCTCACTACAATCTCTCATAATCACTCTCAATAATCCTTTTTAGGTTGTGGATACCCCTCCCAAGAGGTATGTCTGATATGAAGAGTCACCAGAGCCACTACAGTGTCCTTTCATAGCTCACCACTGTCACTTCACTTCAGTCTTTACTTGAGTCTTCAGCAGCTACTTCTTTCACTTCTTTTAGCCCTTTTGTACTTGTATTCACCTCTTTCCAAGGCTAGAAAACTTTCCCAAGCTACACTCTCATCCATCAGAACACATACAGAAGCATATAGAACAGTCACAGTACAGTACCAGAACAGCTACAGTACAGTTACAGTACAGAGACAGAAGCTCTACAGAAGACCTACAGAAGGTTATAGAAGGTCATCAAAACCTCATAACTCATACTCAAACCATTGTAAACCATCAAAAACCACTCAATAAGCTTTCACAAGATCTCAAACTTCTTATCAAACTGAAAATCACAACAAACTTGTAAAGGATATAAGAGGTTTCTTCTTCTTCCGCATCAGCATCATCTTCAACTATCCAACCACGACCCCATCACCACAATTCTCCAAAAATGTAACTTGCACGAAAGTAAATCCAATAGGAAACCACCACGATCTTATTACATAAATTAACCCACAACACAAACACTACACACAACACAACCATCTGAATGACTCCTCCAAAAAGAGATTTATCATTAAAAATCATTCACCATACATTGCAAATGTATCAATGAAGATGATCCCTCTTGAAAGATTGGTGATTTCGGAAACGATCCATAGATAAAGATTCATCTACAAATGTCTTGGGAGGATTCTGAAAAAACTGAAGGCAGCACATCCTTTCCAACAGGACAAGGTATCTGCTAGGCAAACAAAGGGTATGAAAGTACAATATATCCATTTGCTGGGAATCAATGCTCACATTGACATTCATGCACAACTTTGGAATAGGCTTTGAATCATTATGAGAATGCCTATGCATATACGCCAGGTACCAAGCAAAATGAGCTGTTAATCTCACCAAAGGATCCAAAAACTGTGAATATTGGTGAGAAAAATGAATATAGTTCTGGTATGCTTGACTGGAAGTTATCCATTCTCCTGGAATTATTGGCCAGTTTATCTGAGGTCCTGTAAGAGAATCATTCGAGCTCCATCCCCTTCTTCTAGAAATCTGATGATCAAACCTGGCATAGTCACTAACCAACTGAGGTGGTTGAGAGATAGAAGTGGCAGGAGATGGAAGTGGAATAAGGAAAACTGGATGAAGAGATGGGTAGGCAAAATCATAAAAGGAAGAATAGTTTAAAGAAGGAGTGGCTGAAAATTGTAGGGAATCACTTAAGAAGGGTGTTAACTGATAAATAGGAAAGGTAGAAGGTACATGAATGGATGGATAAGGACATGGTGGAGAAGGGGAAAATACTCTATCCTCGATAAAGGAGCAGTATGTAAATATGGAAATTTGAGGAAAATATTGAGGTTGGAAAAGAAGGGGTAAGATGGTTGTGGAATTGGTTTGATAGAGGGAAAGATATATATCATAACGGTGAGCCATTTGTTGGTAATACAGTAGGGTAGGAACAGAAGGACCTAAGATAGATCTTCTCTAATAGGCATCAAAAAAGGTAGAATCAAATGGATTATGTTTGGAAAGATAAGCTAAGAGATCCACCCTCAGTTGGTTAGTGCTCTGGACATAGGTAGGGACTGTGTTCTGTCTTTGATTCAGGACCACAGAATCAATCATGGTATGCTAGGAATTATCAGGGCAAGTAGCCACTTTGGAGGAGTAACTCTGAAACATGTCATCTATTCGCAACTCCAAATGGTTGACATACAAAACAACTTGTAAAACCACGTCTCCCACATACCAAGCCATATCCACTTCATCTGGAATCAACAAGTCTCCTCGTAGATACATATATGACATCAACATGGTATCGGTCGTGACAGAATCTTCAAACACCATACGGACCATATCTGTTAACAACTCAAGAGACCAAGCCCCACTCCAACCATCCTCTGGAATAGGAAGATCCATCGTGGAAAGCTTTATGTAGAAGGCTAACTTCTGTAATTGATAGTGGACAAAGAAAGAATGGTCCGGAGGAACATATTCCTGGAATTGCTCAAATGAAGACCATAACAAGTCCATACGAGATTGCAATCTTTCCACTTTATCTTGGAAGAGAGGACACAAGGTAGCCTGTCTCTGAAGAGCTGCCAAGTCCTGCTATGAGAGAGAAGGAATCAAGGGAACATGAGGGCTTGGAGGAACAGACCGTGACTTTGCCAGTTGATCTTGCAACTGCTTGATTTGGGAAGCTTGTGATTCCACTGTGTCATTAGCAGTCTGTAAGGCTGAAAGTTTGACATCTAAAAGAGTTTGGAACTCTTGCGCTTCTTTGGACATCCTCTCCTTCTCCTCTAAGAGGCTAGTAACCTCTGATTGAGCCTCTATTAACTGAATCTTCAAAGAAGATATCTCATCTCTTTAGGTTGCAATCAGGTGGGTTTGTTGTTCCATCTGCTTAAATAAATCTACTAGGGTATCCTTAGCAGAGGCTAACTCGGATGTTGCCTTATGCAACTGGTCCTTAGACTGCATCAGTTCTTCATAAAAGGAAGCGTACAGCTGTTGAACACAGGCTGTCACTGACAGCTCAATGGAACTCTGAATGTCTTTACATAGGAAAGGAATGGCATCTCCCAAAACTAGACTGTTCAGTGAGGGGACTGATATGTCCAATGAACCTTCTCGATGTGCTCTGAACAGGTTATTACATGTGAGATAAGCAGGGAGATCACTGCCAGAGGTAGCAGGAATGGGCACTGAAGGAAGAACTAAAGGAGCTTTATCTGCTACCCGCTTCAAGCGTTTGCGCTGTATGAACAGGGGAGGCAGAGAATCCAAATCCTCTATATCAATTGGTTCTGACTCATCTGAAGGTGGAGGAGGAGGTATTGGATCAGATGGAGGAGGTGGAGGCACACTCTTCTGTAAACCTGAGTAGGTCAAGAAGGCAGACAAGTACGATCCATAGGTGACATTGGTAACATTGCCCCGGGTGACTTTGACGAAATGTTGATCCATCTTAGTGAGTAGATAAGTGCTCCAATCAATAGCTACTCCTTTTAACACCATCCTTGAAGCTGTAAAGAGCTCTTTGGACAAGTAATGGGATGGCATTTTTGCAGGCATAAACCTGTCTTGGAGAAACTGACAGACCAACTTCCACACAGGATCAGTGATCATGGAAAAGGAAACTCCTAAAGAGTTGATCACCTTCTTAACATCCAGAATTTCCCTGGTCTTGTAACAGCTTCAAAATCTCTTCGTTAGAGAAAAGCTGGCGAGTTGTAACAAAGGGTTCACCTTTGGAGGGAAGAGACAGAGCCTTCCCGAGGCCTCGAGGTGTCAAAGTCATGGAAGTACCCTGGACCAGTCCCGACTTCTTGCTGTAGGAGGCCAGAAACTCGTCACACATCAATGGATCCTCTGGAAGCAATGAAAAGGAGGCAGCCACGAAAGTCGTGAGTCTCGCCTTCGTGAGAGGCTCAAAAGTGAGTAGGGAAGAGTAATCCCTACTGACTAGTGGGGCATACTGGATAGGGGGAGGAGCATGAGGCGCCATTCAGATGGTTACATACACACCACAAACACAGACAAACAAGGAGAATGCCTGCAAAGCAACAGACAAAAACCAAGGATAAGATATCAACCAATATGGTAAAACGTGACTCGACCAACTATCCCCAAGCAAACCACAGCCTAGAAAAAATTCGACATGACCTCTACACTTATGCGACCGAAAGCTTCATGCTATGCAACATGCAAACACCCAACTCCCTGTATCAGGCAATAAAGAAAAAAAACTACACACCGTACCCTTAACCGTAACAAAGAAACTGAACCAAAGCATCACAACAACCCACACATATAATGACCACAACTTTGATAAACAGGTTTGACCATGGAGACAACTCCGAAGACTTCGCATACCCATCCCACGAAACGAATTCATTAAAAAGGGAAAATAAGTGCAGTGAGGGGGAATTAATTTAATGAAATTATTAAGAAATGTGTGAATTTTTATTAAGTGATAAACCTTATCAAGAAAACGGCGGTTCCTTCTTAAAATTTTAATTTCCAATTATTAGGTTAAAGCGGTGCTTTAATCCGACTCGGTCTCTAGATGCAAATTCATTTATTAAAAATTAAGGTGATGTGGAGCGCTTTTTTGCCAGCGCGTGCTCTTGTGACGGCTGGTTCATTTTTAATTAAAAAATGGTGTGTTTAGCGCGAGCGCGCGTACCATGGTGGTGTTTAGGGTTCATTTTAATAATTAAACGTGGATTTTGGGTTAGCGAAAAAAATAATAATAAATATAAAAGGGAAATACCTAGGAGTGGGTGTATGTGAATGCAAAGAATGCGCTCTCCTCAATCCAAAAAGGGTATCTCGATTTTTGTTCTAGAATTTTCAGTGTGTGGTTTGAATGAAAAATGTTTTTTGTTTTTTTTTTTTTAATGAATTTAGGTGTTTAAGGAAGTATTTTGACAGCTTAGAAAAAATGCCAAAAATAAGTAAAAATGTAAATGGAATTTTGAGGAATTTTTTGCAATTAATTTGGAATTTTTTTAACCATTTTTAATGAATGTTTTTCATTTTTTGGGTATTTTTAAAAGAATTTTTAATTTTAAAATGGTTTGAATTTTTTTCTTTGAAATTTCAGTTTAGAAAAATATGGCAATTTACTGCAAAAATATTGGGAAATTTTCAAGATTTTTCTTTTTTTTAAATCTTTAAGTGTTTTTTAATTATTATTTTTTATTTTCAATGTATTTTAAAGGTTTTTGGGTATTTGAAATTAACAATCCGAGAAAATACCCAGAAATAGGCTGCATGGCAACTGCGTTTGAACAGCCAGCTAACGATCTCCTGCACCCGCACACGAACAATCACAAACAGCCACTCGCGCGTACTCAAACCCTTGCGGGTGATAGTGGACGGAAAATGGGGCTGCAGGTTTTGGCGTGTGTCGACGGGTGACAAGGGCTTATGAAGGGTTTTCGGCGGTTGTCTGCGGGTGGGAACAGGGTTTTAGGAAGGGGTATGGTGGTTGGGTTGCTGCGGGGGGGGGCGGAAACAGGGGCGTAGGAGGGGACAGGGGTGTAGGAGGGGGGTGGGTGGGTTTTGGGGTGCTATGGGGGAAGGGGGGCTTAGGTGGGGGTTTAGTGTGTGTTTTGGTGGTGTGTGCCTTGGGGGGGGGGGAAGGGGCCTTGTGTGGGGGTAGGGGGGTTTGTGTGATTGTGGGGGAAAGGGGGCTTAGATGGGGAGGGGGAATGGGAATGTGATTGTGGTGGGGAAAGGGGGGCTTAGAGGGTGGGAATGGGTAAGGGTTTGGTGTGATGGTGGGAAGGGGGGAAAGGGGGGCGTGCAGGGACACGTGGAGGAGGACCAACGGACGGGCAGGGCGTGCAGTGCAGCACGACGTCAGGCGTACAGGACGGTAGCAGGGAGGCGTCACGTCAGCGGCGTGGGCGCAGGGCGCCGAGGTGAGGAGGAGGAGCGGGCCACATGCGGCAGCGAGGCAGGGCGCAGCGGCCACGTGGCGGGGCAGGGACTGCACGGGGCGGCCACGGGCGTGGAGGAGGGAGGGGAAGGAGGGGAAGGAGAGGAGGAGGGTGAAGGAGATGGAGGGGAGGGGAGGAGCAGAGGAGGAGGAGGGGAGGAACAGAAGGGGAGGGTGAAGAAGCAGATGAAGGAGGTGGAGATGATGGAGGTGGAGATGGAGGGAGGGGAGAGAGCACGCAGGGACAGGGAAGAGAGAGAGAGGGAGGGAGGTAGTTGGGGGGGGAAGGGTCGGGGAGAGAGAAGGGTGAGGGGGATAGGGAAGGGTGTGGGGGGGTGGAAAGGGTGGGAGGGCCCATGGGATGGGGGGTGGGCATAGGGGAAGGGTAGGGGGAGGGGCCCATAGGCGCCCGGGGGTTGGGGGTGGGGTGCTGAGAGGGGAATGGGCATAGGGGATTGGGGAGGGGCCCATAGAAGGTGCCTATAGGGGGAGAGAATGGGCGGGAGGGCCAGAAAAGAGAGGCGTCCCCCCGTCCTGCGCGCGTGCGCAGGGCGGGGTAAAAAAAAATTTGCCGTGACGGAATCGAAATGGCGCCAAGATGGCGGGACGAGGCACACGGACGCGATCGGGGCGCGTGGGACGCGTAAAATCCAAAACAAGCGCGTTCACACGCGCGACAAGGCGCGCGAAAACACAAAAAAATAAAGAAAAATTAATATCTCCCAATCCGGTCATCAAAACGAAATGTCGTAAAAACAAAAACTGGGCAGGACGGCAGGGGGAAGACAGGGGAAATGTGCAACGGGGTTCCGGGGGAAAGACAGGGCGTTCACGTGCAAAAAACGCAAAAAACGGGTCCAAAAACGCAAATGAAAATTAATATTGGAAGATCTGTGTAGTAGAACGAGGTTCAGGAAGAAGGAAAAATGTGCAGAAAGACGTGCGTGACAATCATATCACGTCAAAACATAGTTCCGACTAAGATAAGACATGGTCACATGAAAAAAACCCAAAAAACAGACCCGAAAATGGGATCGGAAATTAATATTGGACGAACCACTCGCCGGAATGACATACAGTAAAAAGGAAAAATATCCGCAGGAAGGGGTGACACAGGGTTGTCATGTTAGAACACAGTTCCGACGGAATTAGGAGGGGTTCACATGCAAAAAACGCCAAAAATACGATAAAAAACACATTGAAAATTTAATAATAAAAAAATCCAGAAGTCGAATGAGGGGGGAGGAAAAATGAAAAATGTGGGGGAAGGCACAGGGGACACGGCTGTCAAATCAAAGTGGAATTCCGATGCACACAGGGCAGGTTCACATGGAAAAATGTCAAAAAGACGCACGAAAAAGTCTTAAAAAACCGTAAAATTAATATTGAACAAACCGTGCATAAAAATGACATGGACTAAAAAGGAAAACTGTCAAGGAAAAAGTGCTTGTCAGGGCTATGGCGTCAGATCACGGTTTCAAAGCAAGCAAAGCGCATTCACATGGAAAATCAGCTAATGGACGCAAAATGCTTCAAAAATTAATAACTCGAAAACTGTGCACCGGAACAGGGGTAGATAAAAAGGAAAAATGGTCAGTTCAAAGGGATGAACAGGGCTATAAGGTTGGATGTGGATTTCGCGGAACGTAGGGTGCGTTCACATGGCATGACCGCAAAAATCAGGGAATGAAGGAAAACTGCAAGGGAACATCCCCAAGGGTGGGTGGAACATAAACACGTGGGTGGGAAGGGACCCCATTAGGGTAAAAGCAAGTCATGGCATAAAGGCATTAGCAAGTGGAGGCATATGCAAAAGGATATGCAATGTAGACGCGCATGGACGCGTCCCCACACATAAAACCTTAACGGATAGGGTGAACCGAGCAACAGGGACCTAGGACCAGACAACAGACCATCCACTAACGTCCCCACACTTAAAACATGAACGTCACTGAGAAACAGAAGGTGTAGGGTTAAAAAAACTTGGCCCATGTTGTCAAGAATCAAGGTTGATTCACTACAAGGAATTGGGCAATTAGCGACGCCGATTAGCGACAGCGGATATCGGCGTCGCTATCGGCGTCGCTATTAGCGTCGCAACTGGCGTCGCTATTTGCGACGCAAATAGCAACGCCGCAGGGAAAAAAAGCGCGGCCGAAACCAGAGCGCCGTTTTCATTTTCTTTTCTTCGCCTTTTGAAAGCGAGAGCGAGGGAGAGAGCCAAGGCTTTGTGAGAGAAGAAGAGGAAGAGACTTGCTGCCGCCGCCGCTGTCGCCGCCACCGCCGTTGTTCGCGAAGGAGAGGAGGAGCCCTCGTTGCAAAGAGAAGCCGCCCACGCTCGCCATATCTCATTGGTGAGTCTCCCTCTCTCTTTCTTTTACTTGTTGAAGGTTTAAATCATTCTCTTTTGTTTGTTTAGGAGAGGAAATGAAAGAGAAGGAGAGGGAGAGGGAGAGAGAGGGAGAGAAAGAGAGGGAGAGGGAGAGGGAGAGGAAGAGGGAGAGGGAGAGGGAGAGAAAGAGAGGGAGAGTGCATTCTCTCTCTCTCTCCCTTTTGCTTGTTTAATGTTTAAATTACTTTCTTTTTTGCTTGTTTAGGAGAGGAAGCGAGAGAGTAAGAGAGAAAGAGAGGGAGAGGGAGAGGGAGAGGGAGAGGGAGAGGGAAAGAAAGAGAAAGAGAAAGAGAAAGAGAAAGAGAAATAGAGGGAGAGGGAGAGGGAGAGGGAGGGGGAGGAAATAAGAGAGGGAGAGAAAGAGAAAGGGAGGGAGGAGGGAGAGTGCATTCTCTCTCTCCCTCTCCCTTTTGCTTGTTTAATGTTTGAATCACTTTATTTTTTGCTTGTTTAGGAGAGGAAATGAGAGAGAAAGAGAGTGAGAGGGAGAGGAAGGGGAAGGAAATGAGAGAGGGATAGAAAGAGAAAGAGAGGGAGAGTGCATTGTATCTCTCCCTCTCCCTTTTGCTTGGAGGATGTTTAAATCACTTTATTTTTTGCTTGTTTAGGAAATGAGAGAGAAAGAGAGATAGAGAGGGAGAGGGAGAAAAAGAGAAAGAGAGGGAGAGGGAGAGGGAGAGGGAGAGGGAGAGGGAGGGGAAGGAAATGAGAGAGGGAGAGAAAGAGAACGAGAGGGAGAGGGAGAGGGTGAGACAAAGAGAGAAAGAGAGGGAGAGGGAGAGAAAGAGAGGGAGAGGGAGGGGAAGGAAATTTAAGATAATATACTTATTGATAATGGTATGCAATGTGCTTTGCCATGGGCCACGTACTTCATCAAAATGAACCCAAAATTATTGTTATAGAAGAAGAAACCCTTAAATTGAGTATAGGATAATTTCTCTCAGATCTTATGACTATGAGTAGAATTGATTGAAATAAATTTTATTACTATAGTTATAAAATTTCATAGATGGCGCGCGTTAATTTTAAAATGGATTACTTATACTCAAAGCCGA
The DNA here is from genome assembly GCF_053477565.2 of Lygodium microphyllum. Classification (NCBI taxonomy): domain Eukaryota; kingdom Viridiplantae; phylum Streptophyta; class Polypodiopsida; order Schizaeales; family Lygodiaceae; genus Lygodium; species Lygodium microphyllum. Next base: position 49,927,235 of record NC_141160.1, on the reverse strand, counting down.
GATATAACAAATAATTATCTACCCGGACAAACAAATCGTTGAGCATGATACAAGGCCGAGATATAACATCGGAAAATCTCTCGACTACTATATACAATGCAAGGTTTATGGTCAACTTGCAACTTGACGTACATCTCCATAAAGCTATCCATTTAAGCCTCGTTTGCTGTAATGTAGATAAGATGGCAAACGAAGAAGGTCTTATTGTTCAAGACCGCGAGACGTATCTTAATCAGCGTGTCCCATGTCCTTGCTCTCAATGCAAGTTGGCAATTAGACCAAAACGCCGATTGTCTATAGAACACGTACGACGATTTGGCGAGTTTCAATCTGAGATCATTGATCAGGCGATTGCAGATTTTCAGCAAACGGTAATTTGAAGTTAGCATTTTTCATGCATTGTACTCTCAAGCTAATTGAAAACCATACACAATAAGATTGGGTCTTGTTGGCAAATTTTGTATCCAGGGGGGTGATGTCTCGAGCCAAGGGGGAGTGCACCCTTTGCGGCCAATTAGAAGAGTTCGTGGACGTGCGATGGATGGATTGCAGGAGCCAATCGACCACTCGCAAGGCCCATCTATACCGTCAATGCCAGAGGAGACAGACAACCTTCCCGACTTGCCTACAATCTTGGAGCCTGAGATGGAGGCAATGATCGATGCATTGATTCCCATGGATGTTGAGACATCTGACCCGCTTAGAGAGGAAGCATCCATACCATTATATGATGGGTGCCGAGTATCTCGGTTGAAGACATTGCTTGCACTCTTAAGTGTGCAAGCAAAATACGGTTGGAGCGATACGAGTGTGACTGAGTTATTCAGGTACCTTGCACAAAGACTTCATTGTTTTTTTTTTAAACAGTATTATTGCAAACATGGATGGATTTTTCAAGGTGTTTTATGATTTTTTCAGGTTATTGAAATATCATATATTGCCACCTGCAAACGCCATGCCTAAGTCTCGTGATGATGCACGACATGTTTTACGGAAGCTTGGCATGGACTACAATAACATCCATGCATGTATCAACGACTGCATATTGTTTCGAGATGAATATGAGACTATGGAGACATGTCCAAAGTGTGGTGCTCACAGGTATCGACAGGACTTGCAAGGGCAGACCATCCCTCAAAAAGTTCTCAGACACTTTCCGCTCATCCCCCGCATAAACCACATGTTTAGCACGTCTGCCATGGCAAGCTTGACAACGTGGCATGTGCAGAATAGGTCCACCGATGGAGTGCAACGAATATCAGCAGATTCGCGCGCATGGAGCCACATTGACTCTACCTTCCCAAGTGAATCGCTTTTGTATGTTGCACCATGCCTCCATGGAGACGTGGCTCGCCAAGTACCAGATTGCAAGGCAAGATCGAGAGGAAGCGCGAGCTGAATTTCGACGCAGTATGCGTCACCGACCGATTCGATATCTCGAAGGCATGGAGGAGATGCCGCGGTTTATGTCAACACGATGGTTGCATGGAGCCTTGACCGCAGCATCCAGCGAAGGGACAGAGGTCTCAATGGAGGAGTGGGAGTTCTCGAGGGGATATAGTCCAAAGGTAATGAGGGGTTTAGAATGTGTCGTATCTAAATTTGCTTGCTACATCTAATTTGAGTGTTTCAATGTGCAGTACAAAATATATAGTGTAGCGTGGTCGCGCGGACGGCATTTTCGGGTGGAGTGTATTGACCAAATGCGCTCCACAATGGACTGTGGTGTCATGGCAAGGTTTGAGCAAGAGAGCCAGCGAGACGAGCAACGGATCCGAATACGGTTGTGGATGAGATGGAGTATTTTGGGAGCTTGCAAAGTATTATTACGGTGGATTACCGTAGCTTCTCCATGATAATATTCGATGTGCAGTGGTTCAAAGTGGTACTTGGAGGAGCTGGCGCAACAGTTCGACAAGGTCCATCTGGATTTCTCGAAATAGATTCCGAAAAAAAATGGATGGATTTGCGCGACACCTTTGTGTTGCCGGCCCATTGTGAACAGGTACAAATAGTCATTTGCTTGCTAATTGTAATACGACATGGTTTATGTCACAATGGTTTGAAGTCGCTTTGTAAGTGTTTGTGAACAGGTAATCTTCTATCCAAATCCCCGACAACCTCGATGGTGGTATGTTATACCTTCAACTCCTCGAGGTGCGAGAGTATACGATCAAAGCGATGTTCCAGGCATAGATGAAGAAAATATGCAAATAGAGGGATCGAAATTACAAGGGGTGGAGGCCACCGCAAGCTTGGAGCCCGCATCGGCTAACAATGATGGAAATACAGAAGTCGTAGAATTTTTTGAGAACGAAGCAGACTTGTTCTTTTGTGGTGACATGTCTATCAACCTTCCAGTGTATGCAGAGTTGTGTCAGGAGATTAACATGGGACCATAGAATACTTCATTCTTGGAGAATTGTATTACTCAATTCGTTGTTTAGATCTTCTATAAAGGTAGATAAGATATGCATTTTAAGAGGGATTTTTCAAAAATGATTTATATTAATGTGCTTTGTATAGTTTAAATTGATTATTCTAACATCATTTTTAATCTGTGCAAGTATCGACATTTTCAGGATGAGTCGAGGGATGAGCGATGAGGAGTTTCAGGACATGATGGCACGCATGTCTCCAGATCAGCTCGCGAGATTCAGAGAGATGGCAGATCAGGAGCTGTCTCGTTCTTCGTCAGGGCGCTCTGCTAGATCAACTTCAGCACGATCAGATGCTTCAGCTTCGAGCAGGCGATCTCGACGCTCGCGACTTGGGCCAGAGGGAGGGACTGCGACTATAGGAGGATCAGGGGGGTGCTGCTGTGGAGACACGGACGCAGTGTCTCCGTCTCGTCGTTTAGCTGGAGCTGCGTCACCTCCAGGATTTGTCACACCTGTGGGGATGTCCACTCCAGTTACTCCGGCTTTTGCGCAGCCGTCGGCAGATGGCACGCCTTTTGGTGGCACTCCTTTTGGTGGCACCCCCTTTGGTGGCACCCCCTTTGGTGGCACCCCTTTGAGTGGCACTCCGGGAGAGGGTACCCCCGTCGGTACACTGGATGTACAGGGGTCTCCTGGATATGCCCAGGAGCGTGGACGGAGATGGGAGAGGGCCCATCTTAGGCATACTCCTAGTGGTTATGGATACCTAGTGGATGGTAGGTCAGGAGCCATCATCATGAATGATGAGGGGAGGAGGGTGATGGCTTGCATGAGGGACTTGTGCCAACAAGTTTTTCGGCACAACGTCCTGGATCATTGGAGGAACATACCGAAGGGGAGCAAGGAGTACATAGTAGCATCCTTGCACGAGGAGTTCCCAGTGCCAGCCGCAGTGGATAGATTCTCTACGGGCTGGATGATGGATTGCATGCGTGCATACATGTCACATAGACGATCCGACGCACGCAAGGCAATCAAGAGTGGGGCTCCAAAGCCTGAGTGGTTAGATGCAGATGACTGGCGCCGACTGAGGGAAGAGGCTACAAATTCGCCAGGACGTTGGAGTCAGCAGCGGGAGGCGGCGAGGGCACGAATCGAGGCCGGATCGGTACATCATCTTGGGAGTGGCGACCACAGGACATATTTTGAGGACTTTGTAAGTTTCTCTTTTGTTTTGCTTATTTGTTTTTTTGAGATATTCTTTGTACTGACAATCATGTTTCTAACAGTTAGCATTTTGTTTTCTTTGCAGCACTCCATTACAAATCGCGATCCGCAAGGCCTTGAGACTCGATATGCAGAGAGGCACGGTCTCATGAACTATTTTTTTTTTCTCTGTTACCGTCGCTATTTGCATCGCAAATTTATTGCGCGCGTCACTATTGTCGTCGCTATGAGCGTCGCAAATTGTCTGTAACCGTTGCTATATGTATCGCTATGCGACGCATATAGCGACGATTCTATGGCGTCGTCAATAACGACGCTTTTTGCGACGACGGGGGCAAATTTTGTTGTTTGTATTTTCGTCGCTTTAAACGTCGCTATAAGGTCTATATCTTGTAGTGATTGTCGATGGCACGTCCGGCGTTGTTGTCGGCTCTGTAGGAGATACCAAGGCATCTTCACATTACAAGTCCGTCATGGCAGGGACCACGCAGCAGCACCCAGGGAGGTAGCTGGTTGAAGGAATCGCAGGACATTTGTCGATGATGAGGGATATTACACTCAACTCACAGTCACTCAAATGGAATAAAAGAACTATCACTCGTCCCAGGACTAATGTAACTCAAGGAAGAATGATTGAAACCCATATCTTGTACCCGGTTTAGAAATCGACAAGGGGGATGGTGCAGAGGGAGTATGCCAGGGTGCACAGTTGATGGTGCATTAGTGTGTTCAACCCGGCTGGCATAAGTGCAAGGAGGAAGGCAAGGGAGCCTTACAGTGCAGTGTGCAGAACAGGGTGACGTGTCCTGTGATGACGGTAGAGACCCATCCCATGGGTGCATAGGGAAACGGGAACATTCCTGACTCCAAGTATCGTTACGTCCCTCAATCTCACCTCTCGGTAATTGATTGAAGAAACTCCAGTCACACTCATCCCACCCTCTATCTCACGCTCTGTTGATAGATACAGGAGGGCAGCCCTTTCCTGAAACCCATTGATGTAATCCTCACAGTCACTTGTGCAAAGGTTGTATGCCTTGTGCGCATTTGATGGTGCAACTGTGCATCTCGCCCTGTGTCGACATACGGTGCGAGAAGGAAGGCCAGGGAGCCTTATGGTGCAGTGCACAGAAACAGATCGTGCTTTGTGCATTGAGAGGCCCATCCCGTGTGTGCAACACTGCATTCACACTGCTCACCTCTCATTTGATTTGAAGAGAAAAGACTGGTCGCTCACCCCACCCTCTGTCTCACACTCTGTTGAAAGTTACAGAGAGCAACCATACTCACTTCCCCATCCGGTTAGGATGAAAGCTCACGTCACTCGATTGTTTGTCGATGAAGATCATGTCGTCAGTTGTTGAAGAGGCGTACCCAGGGAGGTAGCCATCAAATCGAATGTTGTGTTGGATAGGACATGTCGTCTGCTAGAGGACAGTGAGACACTCTGCAGAGAGACACAGGACACAGCGTACCAAGGGAGGCAGCTTCGGAACTGGATCCTGAGGATGTCAACTGATGAATCCACTTTTTGGATTGCTGGGTGTTGCCACCTTTTCCACAGCCAGCTTCTCGCCCAAGGGTGTTTGCCACCTTTTCTTGGAACGAGGCCTGCTATGACAGAGAATTGCTTCCTTTTCTCCCATAACAGATTTGTCTGTTTCGTTTTTTGTTTGTTTTTTTTTTCTTCTTTTTTTTTCTAGTTTCTGCCTATTCCCGAGGGTGTTTCCACCTTTTCTCGAAGAATAGGTCGGCATGACAGGGACCGAAGTCCTTTTCTCCCATAATCGATATGTATATTTTTTTTCTTTTTTCTCTTTTTTTTTTCAATTTAAGCAAGGGAATGGTGGAAATATCACTTGTCAGAACCCACCTCGCCACTGTCGCTGGTGGAAAATAGAGGATAAGAGATCAAGGCTAGAAGATGGGGCTGAGGGGACAGAGGGTTGCGTCCACTCATCAGGAGTGGCTGGAGAACGGCTATCAGAAATAGCATCATAAGAGTGATAGTGCCACGCCAACGAGGGAAAGGATCAGGTGACCGTGATTGTCAAGATCCCCAAGGAGGGAAGTACTTCTTCAGGCGATATCCATTTATCAGGAAGGGATCATCAGAGGCATCAACGGTCTGCACTTGGATAGAGCCATTAGGGTTGACGGCAAGTACCTTATATGGGCCCATCCACTGCTGTTGAAGCTTGCCAGGAAACTTGCCAAATCGTGAATCATAGGCCAGGACCAAATCACCTTCTTTGAACTCCTTGTGCTTGATGAAGCTGTCATGGTAAGCCTTGTGTCAAGCTTGCATGGCTTCCATGCACTATAGAGCCATCCTGCGAGTTTCGTCCAAACATTCCAAGTGCAGGAGACGGCGTTGCAGTGAATCATCGTCCCCCAAACGCTCTTTGATAGCCACTCTCAAAGAGGGTAATTCTAGTTCAACAGGGAAAACAGCTTCTGTACCATACACCAACTCAAAGGATGTCTGTCCTGTTGCTGCTTTATAGGAGGTTCTGTACACCCAAAGGGCCTTTGTAAGTCGATCATCCCAATCACGACGATGTGCGGCAATCGTTCTTGTCAGAATCAAGTAGAGGATGCGATTGGTGACTTCGACTTGGCCATTGGCTCTGGGGTAATAAGGAGTGGACTTGCGATGGCGGATCTTATACAGCTCTGTCAACTCTTCCATGACTTTATTAATGAAATGAGTGCCTCTGTCACTTACCAGCTCTAAGGGATTGCCAAAATGGGTGATGATATTCTCGTACATGAACAGGGCCACGCTGTTACCATCGTCCCACTTTAGGGCTTTAGCTTCACACCACTTAGTGACATAATCCGTACATACGAGGATGTACCTATTCTGCTTCCTTCTGGTAGGAGGATCGATCAGGCCTACGAAGTCGATGCCCCACTTCTCGAACGGCTTCAGGGGAAGGATAGGTTACAGTGGCATGGCACTTGTCTTGGTGGGTTTCCCCATTCTTTGACAAGCATCACATCTTTTACAGTAATCATAGGCATCCTTGTGAATGGTAGGCCACCAGTAACCTGCTAACAGAGCCTTCCTGGCTGTGGCTGCTCCTCCAAAGTGGCCTCCACATGGCTCGTCATGGCAAGCCTTCAGAACAATCCCAATCTCATCTCCTGCAACACATCTTCTAAGCACTTCATCTTTGCCTTTCTTGTACAATGCACCGCCTAACAGGGTGTAGGGGGCTGATTCTAACATAAGCTTCTTCCTTTCCCGACTAGAAATACCAAGAGGGTACTGTTGGGTTGCCAGCAGATTGGCAATGTCTGCATACCAGGGGGTTACAGTTTCTACCAGGAATAGGGAAGCATCAGGGAGGTCTGGATCATCCTGCTCCTCGTCTGCCAGTCTATGGGATGCGCGACAGATGATCAGCCAGAACATGAGAACGACCAGGTTTGGTAATTACCTCAAAGTCAAACTTCTGGAATAGAAGGAGCCATCTCATCATTCGTCCTTTCACATCTGCTTTGTTCATCAGGAAGGACAGGGCCTCATGATCCACATAAAATTTAAAGTGGGTAGATAGTAGATAGTGGCGGAATTTTTCTAGGGCAAACACCATTGCCAAGCACTCAAGCTCTGTCACTGTATAGTTCCGTTCCTTATTAGTGACTTTTCGGCTTGCGTAATAGATGGGTTGATCCAACTTCGAGGAGCCCTTATGGCAGAGAACTCCACCTAAGCCTTCAATGGATGCATCAGTGTGTACATGGAACTCTTTCGTCCAGTCAGGAGGTTGCAGAATGGGTGCCTCAATCAGACACTGCTTCAGAGTGTTGAAGGCTTTGTCACATTCTTCTGTCCAAGTAAACTCTGCATCTTTCCTCAGAAGCTTGTGCAAAGAGGTTACCTTTGTTGCAAAATGAGCTATGAACCTTCTGTAGTAACCCACATGGCCTAGGAATCCCCTCAACTGTTTGAGGTTGGTGGGTGCTGTCAGAGCTGCGATCTTTTTGATCTTTGCAGGGTCTGTTGATATCCCTTGTGCAGAGACAATGTGGCCCAACAGAACTCCAGAAGAGACCCCAAAGATGCATTTGTCGAGGTTGAGGGAAATCCCATACTCCCGGCAAGCATCGATCAAAACATTGTTCCAAATGTCCCCAGTGTTCCCGGATCAAACTATAGACACAGAAGTCATCCAAATATACCTCAATAAAGTCATGCAGATGATTTTGGAATGCGGCCATCATGACTCACTAGAAAGTAGCAGGGGCATTGCAGAGCCCAAACGGCATCACTCGGTAAGCGTAGGTCCCCCATTCTGTGGTGAAGGTTGTTTTGGATTGGTCCTCTTCTGCGATTTGGACTTGGTTATATCCACTAAATCCATCCAAAAGGGAATAAAGCTCATGTCCTGCCACTGTGTCCAACAGTTGGTTTGTGAAAGGGGTCGGGAAGTGATCCTTTTTGGTCTTGGAATTCAACTTGTGGAAATCCACACATATACGAAGCTTGCCATTCTTCTTGGGTACAACCACGATGGGTGAGACCCATTCACTATTTGCCACTAGATAGATGAACTCGGCTTCCAGAAGCTTCAGCAGCTCTGCTTTCACCAATATGGAATAATTCGGGTTCATTCGCCTCTGTCGTTGCTGTACTGGCTTGGCATCAGGCTCCAAGTCAATATGATGCTGACATAATGTGGAATCAATCCCCTTTACGTCTTTGTAGGACTACGCAAACACGTCCAAATTGTCTTTCAACAAGTTGTACAAAGTTGACAACTCCTCTTCTAGTAGGCTGCTACCCACCTTCAAATGGCGTTCAGTGCCATCTGCATCTACAAAAGTTAACTGCCTTTCACCTTCTACTTCACGGATGAAGGTCCCGCGGACTGCTTTTGGATACAGATCGGACTCCTTCAAGGGAGTGGTGTCCTCTTCTGATGTCCCACTAGAACCAACTTCTTCTTTTGGTGGAGACTTAGGTTGCTCCTTGAGATGTTGAAATGGGATTAGAGCCGTTTCGGGTTTGGTTTCACGATTAGTTACCTCTTGGCTTGAAGACTCCTCTTTTGATGACACATCCAGGAACGTCACATAACAGGGACCCTCTGATGCCTGTCGGAATTGCGGGACTGGTGCTTGTTGGCACGGCGCATCATCATCATCTTTTCTTGGCAAGGATGGGTGAGGGCGGCATGAGCCACTGTTCAAAGACGGCTTGGTCTTCTTTAACCATTTCTTATAAAGATTTTGCATATGAGAAGATCCATTTACCAGACCAAATGGTACCATCACCATTCTGTCCCATAGCATGAGCTCGTCTGCTTCTGATGCTTCTGGAACTTCTTCTTCATGTATATCCTCTTCAGGTGGGATAGACTCTTCCATCTCGCTTTCATAACCTTCTTCTTCCATATCATCTCCATCCTCTTCTTTCTCTGTCTCTGTCTCTGTCTCTGTAGGAGCTCCATAAGAGAAGAACAGGTTCTCTGTTTCATCTTCTGCCTCTGTCTCTAGCTCCGTCTCTGGCTCTGGCTCTGGCTCTGTCTCTGGCTCTGGCTCTGGCTTTGTAGGAGCTCTGTAAGAGAAGAATAGGCTCTCTGTTTCATCTTCTGCCGCTGTCTCTGGCTCTGCTATGGCCATGGGGAGAGTAGTACATCCATGCTTCTATCTCACTGTCAGAAGTGATTTCGGAAATTGTTCCTGGTTCAGGCAGGAAGTATTCTCCCATTGATAATGGCTTTACATCTTTTGGGAGTCGGCTTACAGTATCCACTGTTAAGGAACGTGCCACTATTTTCTTGGGAAGGATCTGTTTGACAGCATCTTCGTCTGTTGATGTTCCATCTGTAGCCTCATTAGGGGAGTCAGAAGATAATTCCAAGGAGGTGGATCCATGCCCTTTTTGAGCACCATATAGCTTCGGCACCACTTTGTTGGGTCCTCTACCCAAGGTCAAGGTTCGTTTGAGCTAATTCGTCCTTGCTCTGGCTTCAAAAAGCCATGGTCTGCCCACTAACAGAGGGTAGGATGTACCATAAGAGTTTGGCTTCACCACCAGATAGGTTAGCCAATAATCTCTTCCATCCACCGTAGTCTTCACATATGGGAGAATGCCCAAAGACTTGATTTTGCTCTGATCCGCCAGTCTGATGAGCCATTGGGTTGGTTGCATACTTGTAGGCCTAGATCCTTCATTGTCACATCCGTCATAATGTTCACTGATGAACCACCATCAATCAGGGCATTTGCAATGAAGCAACCTTCAATCCACATGCCAGTCTCTGGGGTACCCAGATCTAGGAAGGCGTTAGCCACATCTACTTCTTTTACAGGCTCTGGAGCTTTGTTGGACTTTGTTGCTGTTGAGGGAGCAATCCTTAAGCCACGTCTTCTGATCAGTATACTTTTGAACCTTTTTCCGCAACTGGGAGACAGCATCAATAATTGTCGAAATGTGAGGTTTGGTTTAAAGGTATCTAGATCTCTGACCAGATCGTATTCCTTAATAGGATCCACTGGCTTCTCTAACCGGTTAGGGAATGGGGCAACACCCATTTTCATTTTCCTTGTTTCTTCCAACAGGGGCATCATGGGGACTTCTTCTACTACTTGTGGCACTTCCTCCTCTTCTATCTCCTGGACCTCTGATCCTGTCTCTGAAAGTGTCTCTGTGACTCTCTGTGGCACTGTGGTGCTCTATACGGCACTGTCAGGCTCTGTTTTGTTCTGTTCTTCTGGTGGAAGATTGAACTTCACTGTTCTCGCAGAAGGATTATTTTCTTTCTGGATAGGTGGTTTCTTCTTCTTTGCACGCGTGATGGCAGCAACTTCCAATTCCACTAAATTGAAGGTAGGCTCTTGGGCCTTGGCCGGACTATCAGTAGCACTGTTTTTCACTGGGACTGGGCTTGGACAGTCTTTTGCAGTGTGGCCTTCTCCTTTGCATCGACTGCATAAGGGCTTGTAATCCACTGACCTTCTGGGATTTGGACAATTTGGTGAAATGTGTCCCTTTTCTCCGCATCTGTAACACTCTACTTCTGATCTCTGACCACCGCCAGACTGTCTTCCTCTGTAAATTTGAGAGGGAAATCTTCTGGGACCGAAATTAGGACCAAAATCTCTAGGCTTGGGTCCAATATACTGTGTTGTCATTTTGGATTCCAGCAAGTTGAATCTTGTGTCTTCTTCCTTCCTTCTCCTATCATGCATCTCCTTTAGTGAGCAAATATCCTCTGTATGGTTCTTCCGCAAACAGTAGGAACAGAAAGCTCCAGGAATGGTTGGTCGTGTACATTCAGTGGCTAAATGGCCTGCTTGATGACACTTACCACACCAAGTATTTGACCGCATCACATCTCTTCCTGCTCCTGCAACGTTGGATATGCTAGCAATATTCACTTTCAGCGTCTGTAGCTGCTCTGTAATCACATCCATCAACTCCTTTTTTATATTTGCAACTAAGTTGGATAAGTAATCCTTCAAGCTTTCTCCTCCTAAGGCACTAGCAGTAGGGTTTTGAGGAGTCTCTGTAATCACTGCATAAACAGATTGGGTTGGCGCAGAGGGGTCTCTGTTCTGATTCTGATTCAGAGCTCCTGTTTGAACTGGTGGTGGGGCTGTTGGCTCCAGTTGGTAGGGTTCCACTGTTGCTGCTGATTTGGCATTGGGGAAATTGGTTGGGACCATTGTTCTTGTGGTTGAACCATCATTTGAGGCATTGTTTGTGGCCACTGTGGATTTGGTGCATTGTACTATGATACTGAGGACATCTGTTGGTAGGGATAGGGGACAGTCCCTGGGACTGCATTTGGTGGGTACATCATTCCTGGCATCAGAGGAGGTAAGACTCCTCTTCCTGTATTCATCGCCAATCTAGCTTCCACTTCATCGTACAGTCTTGCACCTTTTGTTGCAGCTTGCAGTGTGGCTGATCTTTCTAGCTCCACAAACTTACGGACTTCTGGTTGTAATCCTTTGAGAAACACCCCCTTCTGAATGCCATCATCTAGATTATGGTTAGTCCATCTCTTCAGGATGGATTCCATTCGTGAGACATAAGCTTCTACTCTTTCTCCAGAGGACTGACTTAAATTCATAAATTCCTCTCGCATCTGCTCTTCAAAACCTTCACGCCTGAATTTAGTGAGGAAGGCCAACTTCAGGTCATCCCATGTGCCAAAATTTCTTGCTGCTTGTCTCTCATACCACTGAAACGCCACGCCCTTGAAAGTGGCAGGGAATATTGCTAACCAATGCTCAGGGGTTCTGGCATTGTTAGCCACACATGCTACCATAAACTTTGCTACATGAAGATCGGGGTCTTCATTGTACTCTCCCTTAAAAACTGGCAACGAGACTACATTCGTTGGCCTGTCATCAATATTTCCAAGACGGATCTGGCTTGGAAGTGGACCTCCAGCACGAGGAGGAAGGGCTTGATGTGCCATTGGGATTTCTGTAAAGAGTTCCGCAAGGGCGTCAAAGGCGGCTTTTGCTGCGAGCTCGTTCCCAGCTTTGATTTTTGCTTTCTCTCTTCTCACGTACCTCTGGACTCGTTCTAACGCTTGCCTCTTTATTGCGTCATTCATCAGGGGGTTGGCTCCACTATGTTGTTAGTGCTCCACAGAGGGTTAACAGAAGGCTTCAGTCTCTGGAGGACTCTCTTGCCAACATTTCTTCTACTTCTTCCTTTTCAACGTCTCTGAATTCTGCTTTCATGCCACTGCACAGAGGAAGGTATTTGGTTCTGAAGGTGTTAAAATGCATACGTCTGAGCATTGTGGTGGTGCCATCATCATAGTAATGCCAGCTTCTGATGGTTTCAACAGTGTATGTTGTAAAGAACACTGTGTCTACCAACTTCCAGTGGGTTGCTAATTGAACAAATAGAAGATTATCAGTACACCAAGCATCCCATGTATCTTGCTGTTGAGCATCCACGAACAAATTCCAACTCTTTTCCTTCTTGTCTTTGTGAACCTCCACAGACCAAGACTCCTGAAGTTTCTTCACAATCTCCCATTTGATGATGTCTGGAAACTTCTCAATGAATGCCAAATCTTCCATGGATGGTCATTCTCTCTGTTTCTACTCTTCAGTTTGTTCCCAAACAGTTTGCCACCAAGATGCAAGTTTCTGCTGCTTCAACAGAAAGAGGAAACTGTCCACCACATAGAGCATGCATCATGATGGTGATGTGTTTCCGCCATTGTGGGATGAACTTCTTGTGGAAAGTGGCTTTGATTATGAGAAATTTCAACTCTTCAGTGGAAGAAGGAACTTTATAAACATCCATTGAATTCTTCTCTTCTTGGCAATGCCATTTCCTTCAATTTCAGCCTCTTCTGGTGCTTGTTGATGGCAAGCTTCCCTGGCTGCGCACCAAAAACATGGAGCCCCAAGAGGAACACCAAGGAAAAGGGAATTCTCTTGCAAGAAAATCTATCTTGTAACATCAACAGGATTTTTTATTAGGTTTTATATGATCACAATGAAGAAAAGAACACCAGGCACAACAAATCTTCATGCAGCATCATGTAGATCTCCCATGGATTTGATAGAATCAACCATATTCTTCAATATATTCACAAAATCCATCAATATAACAAAGAAAGCAAAGGAATACACCATCTTTGAATGGAAATACATCACATAGTATTCATCTTCAATGTCTTCATAGTCTTCTCTCTCAATCTCTCATATACAATCACTCTGTTTTAGTAGAATTGGCTATCTCTGACTCTCTCTCTCTCTCTCTCCATCAATAATACATCATATCCTCACTAGAATATCTCATAATCACTCTCAATAATCCTTCTTAGGTCGTGGATACCCCTCCCAAGTGGTATGTCTGATATGAAGAGTCACCAGAGCCACTACAGTGTCCTTTCATAGCTCACCACTGTCACTTCACTTCAGTCTTTACTTGAGTCTTCAGCAGCTACTTCTTTCACTTCTTTTAGCTCTTTTGTACTTGTATTCACCTCTATACAAGGCTAGAAAACTTTTCCAAGCTACACTCTCATCCATTAGAACACATACAGAAGCATACAGAATAGTCACAGTACAGTACCAGAACAGCTATAATACAGTTACAGTACAGAGACAGAAGCTCTACAGAAGACCTAGAGAAGGTTACAAAACCTCATAACTCATACTCAAACCATTCCAAACCATCAAAAATCACTCAATAAGCTTTCGCAAGATCTTAAACTTCATCAATCATCAATCCATGCTTCATACAGAAGACAATCAGAACAAAACAGAAGCTATACAAAAGGTATACAGAACCAATCAGAACCTAAACTCATGCTCAAACCATTCCAAAACATCAAAAATCACTCAATAAACTTTCACAAGATCTCAAACCTCATCAATCATCAATCCATGCTTCATACAGAAGACAATCAGAACAAAACAGAAGCTATACAGAAGGTATACAGAACCAATCAGAACCTATCAGAACATATCAGAACATCATATCTCCACTGAAAATCATCATGAACTTCCAAAACATAATCAATATCATCCAAAACACTCTCAAACCACTTCCAAACCAATCAATCATCTCATAAAATCAACCATTCAGCTCTCAAAAACAACCAAAATTAGCCAAAAAATAGGTCATTTCAACACTCAACAAATGCAAAAGCATTTAGGATGTTATCTGATCAATCAACAAAAACAATGGTATCCTCTTCCAAACATTGCAGGAATAGTCGCAATAACCTTTCCATCGCGTACTTGCTCTCTCCCTTGGGATCAAAGAGTGATTCTACACAAAAATCACTTAACACACCCTTCTTTCGACTAAGGTTTCAACATTGTACAAGACTTAAGTTCTATTAATAACTTATATTGATCAATAACCCAACCTTCTTCCCAATAAGTACAAAAGCATCGGTCTTTCCTTTGTCTTAGGGTTTCCTAATCCCTAGAGCTCTCCACTTGCCTTTGAAGCTTGGGATTCGAGTTCATACCTAGCCCAATCCTTGAGTTGGGTTGATGAAGGTAGTAGTTGCAAGCCAGACCCCAAGGCATCTTATTTTTAGCCCTTATGATTGTTATTTGCGCTAAGTATGCATAACATCAAGGTTCCAATCTACCAAACATGAGATATTAGTTCGTGTTGTTAGAAAGAGCTTGGGCAAAGCCTAGAGATTCGAAAATGAATTTCCTTAGCCTAAATCACTCATCATGCAATCCATCAAGTGTGCAAGCTACAACATACAAACGGTTTTGTGGAAACCCACCTATTATTAGAAGGATGGGAAGACGACAATGCTTAAAGCCTTATATGTTGTTTATGAGTTTATCATATGGCATCTAAATGCAATTAACTTCTCCTAATTCTTGCATTTGAGAACTCAATTCTTTGAATAATTGGGACAAAGTTTATATTTTTTTGGAGGAACTATTCTCACGTTGTATAGTTAGGGTCTAAAGGATCTCATGTGGGAATCAGTGTAAGCATCTAATAATTTGAAAACACGTTACTTACAACCGGTACCATAGTTGGATTTGTAGTGATGCCCTCGCCCGAGGCTTCATTGCTCATTGTGGGGTTGCCATCTACGTGTGATAATTTTCTCTTGGGGCCCAAATCCTTGTAAAAATTACACGGCTTAGCGAACAGAATCTGAGAAAGAGATAGAGAGTACACAACAGATAAGAGGAGAATCAGTAAATTCTTTAGCTCCAAACAACTGATACAAAGATGGCTCTGTCCACCCGTGCGCTTCCATTGTGTGAAGCTTAGATGGCAATCTAGACAGAAGATAGGTGAAGAGCTTAAGGCTAGCTGGAACAACAACTCTTACTGGGTGAAAGATGAGTGATCGATGGCTGTGAAGGGGTTTAGCTTTTATAGCCCGCGAAGGCTGTTAGGTCGGCTTGACCGACCTACCATATGAGCCTCCACTAGTCGGCCAGGGAATATTCCCTTTACCATCGGGCCCCCCAGCCAGAGGCCGCTTCCCCGGCCCCTGGACCCCAAAATAGGGGCCTCTTTTAACTCCCTTACCCCGCAACTCGATGCAATGCGCCTCGAGTTGCTACCAGCTTAACCACTTCGTCTAACCCAAAGATTAGACCCACAACAGTCACCTTTTTGCCATCCGGTCACATAGACCTTATCTGATATACAAATCAGGACTCAACCAATGTCCGGGCTCACATTTGGCTTCTCCTCATAATGGGGGCCTTACAACTTTGAGCACCATGGATCATTGGTGGCACCTAATGAGGGTGGGGCATTGATCATATCTAACAATCCTTGGTCTTTTCCTATTTTAGATGCATCTCGCACAAGACTTCCGCACCTTGTGCTCGATTAGTGGGACCGATTCGAGAGAGAATTGAGCTTATGTGTGTAGGATAATCTCGCAAGGAACATGGTATAAGATCGCAACCAACGGGACAAAAAAAAAAGCGTGTGGCCACCATCTTAGGAGGGGAAAAGAAAGAGTCTCTCTCCCTCTCTCTTTCCCTGTTTTTCTTCTTCTCTCTCTCTCTCTCCCTCTCTCTCCCTCTTCTTCTTCTTCTTCTTCTTCTTCTTCTTCTTCTTTCTCTTCCTCTCTCTCTCTCCCTCTTCCTCTCTCTCTCTCCCTCCCTCTCTCTCTCTCTCTCTCACCCTCTTTGTCTCTCTTTCTCACAGGTAGTAGCGAGTCAAGGCGAGGAGAGGAGGGAGAGAGACATAAAGAGAGGGAGGGAGTCATTACTTTTTATTTGTTTGTTTTATAAGTTTCTTATTTTCTGTCTTTAATATTATTTGTAGAGAGATGCATTGAGTGAGAGGGGGAAGGGAAGGAGAAAGAGAAATAGAAAGAAGAAAGGAGGGGGAGGAAGAGAGAAATAAAAAAGGGGAGAGAGACACACCTAATAAAAAATAGAGAGATGGAGAGAGAAAGAGAGAGAGGGATGGGAAGAGAGCAATAGAGAGAGGGGGGGATGGACGGAGAGAAACAATGAGTAGGAGAGAGGGGGAGAGGGAGAAACAAAGAGAGAGAAAACAAATAATGGGAAAGAGAGAGAGAGAGAGAGAGAGAGAGAGAGAGAGAGAGAGGGGTGAAAAGAGAAATAGAGAGGGAGGAGAGATAAAAATAGAGAGGGGGAGTGAAAAAGTAGGCAGAGAAAGGGAATGAGAAATAGAGAGAGAGAGAGAGAGAGAAGGAAGGAAGAGAGAGAGGAAGTAGAAAATAAGGTTGAGGTAAATAGACAAAGGAGAGTGAAAAGAAGAGAGAGAGAGGGAGAAAGAGAGATATAGAGAGATGGAGGAAAAAATAAAAAAAGAGAGTGAGAGAGATGGATAGAGAAATAGAAAAACGATGAGAGAATGAGAGAGAAAAGATGAAGAGAGCCAAACAATGAAAGAGAAAGCGAGAGAGAGAGAGAGAGAAAGAGGAATGGGGAGGGAAATAGAGAGAAAGAGAGATGAAAATAGAGAGGGGGAGAGAAATAGAGAGGTGGAGGGAGGGAGTAGAGATAAAAATAGAGAGGGAGAAAGAGGAATAGGGAGAAGGAAATGTAGAGATGGAGGAAAACAACAAGATAAAGAGAGGAAAGGAGACCTTGCTTCCCATTTCTTTTTTTCTCTCTCTCTATTTACTTTTCTTTGTGGAGAGATGGATGGGAAAGAAATAAAGAGGGAGGAGGACACAAATACAGAGATGGAGGAAAATATATGAATAGAGAGTGAGAAAGAGAAATAGAAACTAAGATGGGGGAAAGAGAAACAATGAGGGAAACAAAAGCATATTGTCTATAGCATAGACAAAATGGACAATGATGATGGCCATGAAATCCAAGATGACGAGGCATATCTTAATTAGTGTATCTCCTATCCTCGCACTCAACACAAGTTAGCAATTCGACAAAAGTGTTACTTATCTATAGATCATGTAAGATCCTTTGAAAGATATCATTGACCAAGAAAAACTCAAACTTTGAGATATTAGTAAGAAAAGTGTATACCAATCATGCTTTACATTTACACTGTAATTGAATATCATATATAATAATATTAGATGTGACCTAAAAATGAGGTAGTAGTTCATCCCAAGGAATGCACCTATTGTAGACCAATAATAAGATTTTTTGAATGTGTGATGGATAAAGTGCCTAAGCCAATAAATCCACTAAAAGGCATGCCGCTAATTATGCCCTCGATACCACAAAAGATGATGGACCTTCCAGACCTTCATCCAATCTTACCTAATATGGACGCAATATTAATGGATGCATTAGTGTCTATGGATGCTGAGTCATTTGATCCATTGAGACAGGAGACATCCATACCATTGTAAGATGACTCCATTACAAAATATTTTTTATACTCTTCAAAGGTGATTCATTGTTTTCTAATACTATGAATGATGTGAATCCATGGACCCACATTGAGGCATTACTACATATTTTGAATTGACTGTCGATAGTTGATTCAAATAATAGTATACTATGGACACTGAAGGATGATGATAGACTAACTGAAAATGTGGAAAAGAGGATGGATGGTGCCATCGAGGAGAAAGTGAATCATTTTTGTATGTTGCATCATGCATCAAGCCAAAAGAGAGAGGGAGAGAGCGAAATTGGAATTTCAGTGCAGTACACACAATCGATGGTTTGATATCCCAAGGGTATGGAGGATATTTTGTGGTTTATGTTGCTGTGATGTCATGGAAAAGTTTGAGCAAGAGAGCTGACATTAGCGGGCCATGGATCTGAATACTATAGTAGATAAGATAGAGTATTTTGGCAACTTGTAAAGTGTTATATAACTGGATTACCATAGCTTCTCCATGATCATATTCAATGTATAGTGGTTTAAAGTGGCGTTGGAAGGAGATGGGGCAATAACTTAATGAGGTTCATTTAGAATTCCTGGGAAATCCACCTATAAGAAATCATCTATATAAGGTGCATTCAAAGGACATTAAGAAATACCCTTTCTTTCCATGCTACAAGGTCTTAAAATTACCCCTTTTACTTTACTAAACTTACAATTTTTAAAAAATTTCTAATTAAAAAACTACTTTTCTAACTACAATCGTGTATGCTTTACTGAATATAATACCCTTTCTTTTCAACTCAAGTGGTATCTTACATATCCTATAAGGTGGACTCCTTGAGTTGCAATTCTAGAGGTAGATTCCAAGAAAAGATGCTGTAATATTCCTACTGAAAAAAATATTACGTACACGTGTGAAGTCTCGGGAAAAAGACCATGCCGGCATTGGTCATTAAACAGTACACTTTCCATGGACAATCAAGGCTAGGGACTAGGAAACCGCATATGCTCGTGTGAACCTCCTCTTGGGAGGAGGTCATGAGGATAAATTTTGGATTTATGGCTTTTTTTTTTGTAATTATCCCCTCTTTTCCCCGAGCCAATGATCGTGCTGGAGGAGAGGGAGGGGAGGCGCTATGACCAAGCTCCTTGCTAGAGCTCGTAGAAGGAAGATCGCCATGCAATCGAGCCTCGTGGGGGCGAGAAGATCCCCTCCCCTCACCTATAAAAGCTTTGTGGGAGGGGAGTAAGAAGGAAGGAAGGGCCATCACGCTGCAGATTGAGGAGAGGAGAGGGTCGTGAGGTTACTGCGCCAGCTACCGCCGTTGAACGAGATAGTGAGGAGGAGAGGAATCTGCACCTGAGCTCGAGGAAGCTGCCGCAAAGCAGTACGCTGCTAGTGCTATCTCCTTTCGCTGCAGATCGAGGCCACCTTCCTCTTCGCCCACGTGGGATTTCCACAACTTCGAGAAGCTTCCTGGAAGCTTCTTGGGAAGCTTCCAATGCCCTTAGGAAGCCCCCCTTCTTGTGGGCTTCCTTAAAGTTCTTCCAAGTGGGTTTTATAACCCTCTCCTCCCCCCTCGGGATTTTTAAAAATCCCCTTTTATTTACCTTCCCAAAGCGATCTTTTACACCCCTTTTCTCTTGAAGTTTAAGGCCTTTTTCTTCCCTTATATCCCTTGGTGTTTAGGCCCTTCCCAGGCTTGCTTTACACCCCTTCCCCGTTGGAATTTAAGCCCTTTTTCCCACCTTAGGCCAGGTTTTAAAGACCCTTCCCGTGGTCCATTTAAAGCAACCCTTCCTGTGGAAATCCTCACTCCCGGGTTTCAAAACCCCTTTTCCATTGGCCCTACAAAGCGGGTTTTATCAAAAATTGGAGTTTAAGGCCCTTGCATTCCACAAAGTCTGAGCCTTCCCAATCGGTCCTTATAACCCTAGAATTTAAGCACTCTTTTTCCCCTTGCATCCCCCATAAAGCTCACAATAGCCGCGTTTTTTTTCAAGCCCTTTTTCATTGCATCCCCACAAAGTTTTAACCCTGTTTCGTCTCAAGGCCTTCTGTTATAAGCCTTTTAAATCCATTTCCTAATCGTGAAATCACTACTTCAAGGAGGAAGCCTATTAAGCCTTCTAAAGCCTGATTTTGAAAGACGGTGCAATCGGTCACAAAGGGAGTTTCACGTGCGAAGGAGACGGGCCAAGAACATAAGTCTGTGGCCAAGGCAAGAAGGTCAAAATCTTGATGGGTTCTAAGAGGGCACAAGGCACAACCGCAGGAGGAGCATCTCCTAGCATCCATGTGGACATTTCACCACAAGTCCAGGTTATCTTCCTAATTTTGATTTACGTCGTAATAATTCAATTGTGCATGATTCATTTACGAAAATTAGAATGCATTTTTTAGATTGAAATAACTTGGCTAAATTAAAGGAAATAACTTCGATCAAAGAATCGGTCATTTGTATTAAACGAATGAAAAAGAAGAGCATAAGATCTCTATGCATTCCTAGCAAGTGATTTTTATGCATTGCAAAGTAACGAACTTAGATTAACTAATGACCATCTTTATAAAGTCAAAATTATTGTTGTACACTTTGATTATGCATGGAAAGAATAAATCACATGTCACATTATTGGGCATCTTTCCTTCGAAATGATTCATTGAAAAAAGGTCACTAATAATCCGTAGGAATTTGCAAGGCATGGAAATGGTTCTAGAGCTGCATGAAGTAGATTAAACTCTAGTCAATTGGCTTAAAATCTCAATCAACTACGAAAATAATTATGAAAGGTTGTGTAATGCTCATTCAGCGTACGAATATCTCATTTAGAAAAGAAGTTAGAAAAAGCTGCATGGTTCCCATAAAACCCTAAAGTTTAGTAGCATGAATCTTGAATGCATGTTATAAAAGGATCAATTGGAATTATGCCATAACTTAACATATGATTTGATCTTAACCACAAAAGTTAGGGTTTGTAAATCTACTCATATGTAGGTAATGAATCATGTGGTTATGAAAATGGTATCGTAATTATCTTCAAGAATAGTCAAGTAAATTGGTTTACCTAAACCGCAAGGGACTCATTTAGGAATGGTTAAATCAATGCAACATATCCTAAGTGCTAACTAGGATCTAGCACGTTGAGGACATGACCTAATCGCTCTTATTGCCAAAGCTAAAACTCCTATACCCTAAAGACTTGCCCACATTCACGGAATGTAGGGACATTAGGACATACTTGCGAGAAATGATCTAGGGTTTTTACCCTAAGGTTCTCCCGCTAAAAGGATGAAACTCGATTTGAAATTGGAACCCTAGGACCAAAAATATCAGCCTAGTGCAATCAGGAACAGATTGTCATGAAGACACCCTAACCCTGTTCCCTATCTAATCATGACTCCGTGATTGAATGCGACACTGGTGCAACATGTTGCAGAGTCGCATGATCTTGTGATTTGATCACAAGGGAATGGCCAAATTCCTTGGAATGAGATTGGCATATTCCTGCGCAAGTTTTTCTTGCAAGAGGATGAGTAGTCATCCTGACATAGCACCTTTCTTGGGAAAAGTGACCAAGATAGGGGAATTAGATAATTGCTTGGAAGCAAAAGACCAAACAAGTAAATTGAAATAACATATTTACTACTAATAGAACTTAAGGTATTGGTTAAGTTGGGTTAATAGGGTACGGCCCTAACCCAAGGATATAAGGGTTAACAAAACAAACCCTTGGGAATCTTGCCAAGTTGCAATTGATCCTGGATCGAGTGCTGGATGCATTCGGAAAGAAGGATTCACTCCTTCGCAGTTGGCCAAATAACGACCACTGGAAATGGTTGTGCTTATAATAGTTGTATAGAGCACTATTTGCTTTATTTTCTCAAAGAATTAAAGGATGAAAAGATATCTAATGCTTCAAGTTGAAGGCCTAAAGGGAGAGGCAGCTTCAGTTACCCCCAACTACCTATCTGACCCTAACCAAGGGGGTTGTTAACCGCGCTGGGAAGTTGGACCGAACCCACCACAAGAGGTCTCTCTGTTGAGCGCTACTTGGATTAGGAGGACACTTGGGTGCCAGGGGGGGCTCTAGCCGTAATCCCTCGCCTTCCGGGCCCTGCACAAGAGTCCAACGTGACTTGAGATTGGATCTCAAAGCCCGCATACTAGCCTATGGGTGGAATCTTGGATTAGTAATCCTTGTGGATTGATGGATAGCCTTCGGACGGATTATGGATAAGCCTACGGGCTGGATGTTATAAATGTATTCCAAAGTTAAATGTGATAAGCTATTGAAAAGAAACTTGTTTGACATTGCTTTTCTATGTCAAGTGCTATGATTACGCAAAGGAATCAGTGCCTAATGGGCTAATTAAGGAAGCTAATTGATGCATGTCCAACTAAATGTGGTAGGTAATTAGACAACTAAAAAAACCTGAGGAAAGTGCGATGGATGTGGCCATGGGTCCGTCCTACGGATAGGTGGTCCCGGTTGGCCGGGAACTTTTCTCAATCATGATGGACAGCAAGAAGATCGTTCAAAGGACAGGAACAGCAAGGGCGTTGACCTAGAGTCTAAGTTAGAATAATCCCAGTTTACGCTGTTTTAGGGGAACGAAATGGGACTATGCCTTATGGTAGAGAGATCAAGCCTTGCATCCCTCTCGTTTCCCATTCTCCTTGAACCAAGTGTAGTGTAAATCCACTTCGGCCCTGGCATTTCTGCATAAAGTAGTTTGCTTGGGGTTTGATACTAGTTGTCGTTTAGGAATTGACCATTAGGGAAAACCCTGATTCAGGGGTTGGTCCTAAGTGGGAACGGCCAGAATACTTCCGCTACGTGGTAGACGTGGAAAGTCCTAGATCGCAAACCCATGATATTCCATGGGAGTGCCGGGCCGAGCTTTCTAGACCTCCTTTCCGACGGACTGCTAAGATGTGTCCTGAAGGGAATAGGTGGACACGTTACAGATGCAATGATCTAGGTGACATGTTTGTCTTGCCGGGTCATTGTGAACATGTGTATAACCCTTTTTGTTAATTTATCCCTAAACATAAAATAGTCACAAATGTTGATTCTTTGTGACACACTTATATGTGATGTTAAACATGTAATCTTCTATCCAAATCCCTAGCAACCTCGATGGTAGTACATTGTGCCATCAATACCTCGAAGGGCATGAGTGTATGATGAAAGCAATGTCCCCAACATGGATGAGGAGAGCATGTAGGTTGAGGGATGTGGGGGTGGAGGGTGAGGAGGGCTTGGAGCGTGCAGAGGAGACATGCATAGGTAACATAAACAAAGATATAAGAGACCAAGAATTTTTGGAGAATGAAGTGGAATTCTCTTTTTGTGGAGACCTATGTATAGACCTTCCAATATATACCAAACTATGCCAAGACTTCACATGGAGCCATAGGCCCGGTTGTATTTGCATCCACTTGCTCAATTTTTTGATAATTTGCTTTTAAGGATACTTTAATATATGTGTATAAATTAACATTCTTTTTTTGTGAAGTTATGTTGTAATGCTCTACCTAAATCCTTATATTGATTATGCTAACATCATTTTTTTACTATGCAAGTTACCTTTGATGATACCCAAAGTGTAAGATGAGTTGAGGGATGACAAATAAGGAGCTACATGACATATTCACACATATGTCTCCAAATGAGACGGCTTGCTTTAAAGATATCCTAACACCATGTGCTAAGTGGTGTTCCATAAAGAAATTAAATATTGAATACATAATCGTCATGAAGACAGGTGCATCATGAGATGCTGAAAAAAGGGTCATTGATTCAGTATTCAAATAAGTACAAGACTAATGATGACAACTAATAAAACTACATGGAACCATAGAGAGAAGAGTCCAAAACAAAACATGAAAATGTATCTATAGATATTGCAAAATGTGAGTTTATCAAAAATATGAGAAATATATCTAAGGAATGCTACATGGAAAAAGTTTGCATGGATCAGTGGGCCAAAAAAAGAAATGATGTGCGCTCTACAAATTCAGGCACATGCTACAACTCCTCGCCATTTGAAAGCTCATCTCAATGAAATGCAACATCAAAGAGACTTTGCAATATGAATGACCACAGATTAATCCACAATACATAATGCATCACAAAAAAACAAATGACTTTAAAGAAGAAAGAGGCTTGAATTGCTAGGCCATCATGTGCATACAATCTATCAATGATTGCAATGAAACTGTGTCTCTTTGTATATCGAGTCTCCAAACTTGTATGATTGCGGTTTGTGATGGAGTGTTGCAAAGAAAACAAAGTAGCATAGTTAGAAATAAGGTTGTTAATACAAGTGATATTCCAAATAGAAAAGTGAGAAAAACCAAAGGAAATTTTTCAAAATCCTCCAAATAAGTCGCATCCACTCCAAGATGATGCACGACCCTTGCCTCTAATTGTGCATTCACTATCTCCCATTATTGCCACCATTGTCCTAGAGAGTCTGTGTTCTCCTCCTTGAGTCTCTGCCAATCCACTGCATCCATCCACTTGGGCTTTGAGGTGCCACTATTTATTTCCTTGCATACTATATTCTTTTTCACTAAACTTCTTATATTCTCTTGAGAACATTCCTTAGATACTCGTACCAACTTCTATAAACAAGAACCTTACTTTCCCCTTCCCTTGTACTGATTTGGGACTCGCATCTTGCAAAATTAGTTACACCCTTAGCTATTTGAGCCAAGACCTCTAAATGTCTTGACCTTACCATCCTTAGAAGAGCCTTAATCCCTCTCTCTTCCTTTAACTTGTCTTGCAACTTATCATTACTATGAAGATTAGCATTAGCCCCCTTTTGCTCTACTATAGGTCCTAGAACACTATGCTCAATGCAACATCCTTCTTTTCCCTCTTTGCTGGACTACTGGACCGTCTTCCAAAGACAATAACTATGAACACCGCATCTATATTAAATTAATATAAAAATATGGTAATATTGTATCAAATGTATACAATTTCGTTGAAAATTTTTGGCACTTTTTAGCATGTTTCTATGTGTTGGCATTCTCCCCCACTTAATTGCAAAGTGTCCTCGCAAGCACAGCTACAACGAGCATCACAGACATCAACATCACAACTACCATGAACACCACTATGGATCTTCAAAAAAGAAAATATATTATTGCCCACTTATTTGCAAAGTTTCCTCACGAGCACGGCTATAAGATCTACAAAATAGCATATAGAAGACTAGTAGACACTGAAAATGTATAGAAATACGAACTTGTGTCTTATGATAAATTAAACAAGATAAATCTAACAAGTAATTTGTATAAAAATTTGTGCAAACTAGCATTCTCCCTGACTCAATCTCCCCACTAGAGTACATAACATAGCTGCATCCAATGCATGGAACATACCAACTAGAAAGTGTTCTAGAGCTGTTAAACAACAATAATCTCTCTAGGTAACAAAATGCCACACTACTTTCCTACTAGAAATATTGCTTTTGAAATAGCATCATTGATAAGGTCTGTGCCTATCAAAGAACCCACATAAGGCAATCTAATACTAAATACCAAATAGGACTCCTATGGTTTAAGTGATGGCCCTCCATGTTCTACTAGAACAACCAGTCAATGGTCCATAACTCCCAACTTGTTATTCTAACCACTAACCTAACTATACCTAGCTACCCTAAGTCACAAAATGTTTAAGGCAGAGGTCATTAACTCTAAATATCTCATTTTCAGCATTAATATCTTGCACATCTAGAGAACCATTATTGACAATTTTAATAACCTTAAAAGGTCCTAACCAGGAAATTTTTAGCTTCCTCGAAAATTTATAATAACCATTGTCATAAAGTAAACTAAATCATTCTCCTTAAACTCTCATACTTTGATATTTTGATCATGCCAAGCTTTTTGCTGTTTTTGCATTGCTTCTAAACTTTGTAAAGCTAATCATTTCTCATCTAACTTCACTAATTGTAAAGTCCTTTGCTTCAATGATTTAGCCTTCCTAATTGTAACAATAGGGCTATTCGCAAAGTAGGTGATTCTTGCTCAATTGGAAAAATAGCCAAATTGTGTATTTTGCATTGTCACCTTGTAGGTAGTTTAGTAGGCCCATAATGCTTCATATAGATGCTCATTGTGATCTCACCTATGAGAAGCAATTGTTTTAGTTGAAATCCCACAAATAATGCGATTAGTTACTTTACTTGGCTATTAGCTTTGGGATAATAAGACGTTGATTTGTGATGCTTAATTTGATATAGTTATGTTAATTTGCTAGTTAAACCATTCAAGAAATGGGAACCTTTATCACTTATAATTCTAGTGGGGCAACCAAAACATGTTATAATATTCTCATACATAAACTTAGCCACCTCAATGGCTTTATCTATCTTAAGCACTTTTGCTTCCACCTACTTGGTGATATAATCAGAAAAAACTAAAATATATCAATTAGATCAATACCATGTAGGTGGATCAATTGGCCCACAAAATCAATTTTCCATTTCTCAAAAGTTCCTAATGCCAAGATAGGGGTCAAAGGCATACCAAACTTGACTTTTAGAAGGCCAACCAGTCCTTTGACATACATTATATTTTTGGTAATAATAATGAGCATCCTTAAATAAAGTAGGCCACCAATACCTAGCTAACAGAACCTTTCTTGCTATTAATTCACTAGCAAAATGGCCACCACAAGGTTCATCATGTAATACTTTAAGAACTACCAAAACTTCACCTTCTTGTACACATCGAGGATAATTACCTTCTCTTAGAATTTTTTTATAAAGGTAACCCCCTAATAATCTATAAGAGTGTGCTTGCATCATCAATATCTGTCGCTTTTTTTGTTTATCTACACTAGGTGGATGCTGAGCTATGCTAAGAAAATTTGCAATATCAACATACCATGGAACTTGTGTCTCCACAAAAAAAAGTGATGCATCTAGCAATCCATCTTCCTCACCTTCCTCCTTATCTAATGTTAATAAGCAAGAAAGATTATCTGCTAGAAGATGAGCTCTACCGAGATGAGTAACTATTTGAAAATCAAACTCTTGAAATAATAACATCCAATAAATTGCGCATATTGAAAGTTATACTTTATTAAGCAAGTACTTTAGCACTTCAAAATGGTAAATTTTTTCCCTAATAAATAATGTCAAAATTTCTCCACTACAAAAACCATTGATAAGCATTCTTTCTTAGTGATGGTATAATTTCTTTTTGCATTACTTAGGGTACGGCTTCTGTAATAAATCAAACAATCCATCTTATTGTGATTTGCTTGATATAAAACAACTCCCACAGCATACATAGATGCATCTTCATGGATATGAAATTTCTTCATCCAATCTAGGGGTGTCAATACTGACCCTTCAATTAATTTTTGCTTAAGAAATTCAAATGCTTCTTGAGAGGCAACAACCCTATGAAAAGGAGTATCATTTTGTAACATATTTGTAAAGGGTGAAGCCACCTTTGCAAAATCGAAAATAAACCATTGATCATAATTTAGATGCCCAAAAAACCTCGAAGTTATATAAGGTTTGTTGGTGGTGGGAGAATAGAAATCTTGGCAATTTTAGCCAAATCCATAGCAATTCCTTCCTTAGAAACTATATGCCCCACAACAATGTTCCTTTTGGAACTCCAAAAACACATTTATCGAGATTTAATGATATAGCTACCTCATCACTACATTCAAAAACTTGCACCAATTTATCAGGTTTTTCTTTTGCTCTCTCATAGGCACAAAAGTCATCTAGAAAAACGTTCATCCATTGTCCAAGAAATTCTTGATAAGTTGTAATCATAACTCTTTGGAACATTGCAGGTGCATTGTACAAGCCAAAAGGCATCACTTTATAAGCGAATGTACCCCATTCCGTAGTGAAAGTGGTTTTAGATTGATCTTCATGATGAATTGACACTTGATTGTAGCCACTAAACTTGTCCATAAAAGAATATAGCTCATATCCTACAACCTTATCCAATTCTTGATCTATGAATGGAAAAGAAAAATGATCTTTCCATGTCTTACTATTAAGCTCTCTATAATCAACATAGATGTGGATTTTCTTATTATTCTTTTGTGGTACTACCACAATAGGAAATACCCATTCACTATATGCGACATGATATATAAATCCCTCATCAAGTTCATCTTTAATACCTTTAAGGTCAATATAAGACCAAGAAAATCCCCCAACATGTGTTCGTAATAATTCTTCAAACCTCTATCAATCTTGGATTCCAATTGAGCTCCTAGATTTAAATATTTCCCTTCTGCCATTTGGATTTTAACTACTTTCACTTCATGCCCTTCAATAAATAAAGAGGCTATTCTCTGAGGCTTGTGACCATAAGCACATCTTCTGATATTTCCATTGACACATTTTCAAGAAGACTATGCTTGGCACTTGGTTCTGGTTCTTCTTCCCTCACATTCACAAAGTGTACCAAGGGTAAATCCCTATTAGGGAGAATAGCTAGATTATATTGAATATCATCAGCCATTTCTATTATATAGACATCCAATATATTATATAATAGCTTACCGATATAACTTCCTTGTATTTTTCTCAAGACATGCAAAATAGGCTTCAAATTTTTGTTATACTTTACTGTAAATGTGGTATTTATAGAACCTATTATCCGAGAAATTTTCTCTTGATCACAAGGAAATTGAGCATCTAATTTTTGATGATAACGACATAGAATTCTATTTTTCTTTTCCAAACATTTTTGGTCATTCAAATCCTAAGACCATTGAGTATTGCTAAGCTTAAGGATCAATGAATGTAAATCTTCATCTTCCTCACCTTGAGTCCGGTACCCTAAATAGTGTATAACCTGTTTTAGCTCTAGAAAGTCCTTGGGTGCCAAAGGTTCAAACCCTCAAAGTTGTGGGTCAACTCCATCCCCATAAATAGTTAAATCCATTACTCTATCTTTGGGATGGGGTAATACTACCTCACATATACTTGGCAAGCGACCTTTGGTTGATTTCAATTGCCTTCTATGATATCCCCCTAACTGCCCTTTAGAATAATGATACGGCTTTTGTCTATTGCTCATAGAGTGACTAAGGGAAATATAGCTAAGGAGTGATGGTAGAACTTTTCCCTTGCAATCAAATTCTAGAAGTAGACAGGGATTTACTTCTTTTATAAAATTCATTTTCTTGCTCACATTCAACTGAGCATTTCCTAGGAATAGGTGATATTTGTTCTAGTTTTTGCACATCATTATTTAATTTAGATTCTTGATCTTCTAAATACATCTCTAGAAGTGAAATTTCTTCTAGATATTGCCTCTCCCTAAATTGGAATTCTCACTTTTCTTTTTCTAACTTGACAATTTTCTTCATTCCTTCATTCACAACTGTTGATGCTGCCTCTTACGTTCTATTTCTAAATCCTCATTTGATTATGTGATTATCCTATCATAGTTACCATAAAACTCATTAAAAGTCTTTGCAAATCTATTTAAAGACAAAGATGGGTCATCTCTATCATCATGTAATATTGGCCATTGTAAAGGTTTGCAACTATCCCTATTTATTCTCACTCTTTCTTTCTTTTCTAGCTGACAATAGTAAGATCTTTTGGTGACAACTTGAAGTTTTTCGAACCCAAAAGGTAAAATATCTACCTCATAAGGAAATGTTGTAACTAAACTCTCCTCAGGTTCAGCATGATCATTTTCAATAGTATTTACTTTCTCCATAGTTATTGAGGAGCTCATTGAAATTTCATCTAAGTCTGATGTTCTTGCCTCGTTCTCCTCCTCCTCTTCTAAGTCATTAGGGGAAAATATATCCAATCTCTTATATGCAAAAAATGCATCCCCAAGGTCACCTTCTTAATCTTTACAAAATCCAAGACATGCTTCAAAAAATGACTCATTCAAATCATTGAATTCATAGATTACATCCTCAAGATATTTATCCTCCTTTGCTAAAACCATTAAATAGTCTAGGATTGTATCCTTTGAGGTGGATAACCAGTGAGTAATATCGCTATCAGAGTCATTATTTGACAAGAAATTAACAATATATTTACCAATACCCACTTGCTTTGCTTTGTTAGGCTGATTCACAATATTCACCTCTACTTTTTTTTGCTCTTTCTGGTCGTTTTGTTTTAAATAACCAAGCATAAGGCCCTTCCTTATCAGTCCTCTCTACTTCTAGATCATAGAATTCACTATTGGAGTTTTTATTTATCTCACTAACTACTTCATCTTCTAACTCCCTCAGAAATCCCTTTTGCAGTAACTTGAATCTTGACCCTATCATTTCGAGGACGAATGACAATTGAACCTTTGTACCAATCTTGAGTGCACCTTGCTTGGTATAATAAGGTCAACACAACAATATAGAATATGAAGAGATATTTGACAATGAGCAAACCACTAGGAAATTCACATGAAAATCTAGTCCAATAATTACACATTTCACATTGTGAAGTAACCCCAAAGGAGTCACTTTCCTTTGATTAGCCACACGTAAAATTAATTGGATTGGTTCTAGATTCTTCAACCCTAATTCTTGCATCATTTGGTCTATCATTAAATTGACTATTGAGCCACTATCTAATTGTCATTTCTTCAACAAATTTCCATGGATGGTAGTGTCTATAACCGATGCTCTTGGATCCACAAATAGATCTATAATTTTTACTTCCTTAGTTGTTCTCCTTTTGGATGCATTTGCAATTTCTTTATAAGCATTAGTCTCGATCCTTTTCCTTCTATGTTGAACTAGCTTATGATAAAGCTTCCTTCAACATATAGGGGCTATTTCAAGCAGTTGCCTCAAGTTATTTGTTAAGTTTATTTTCTCTAATGCTGCCAAAAGATCATATGCCTTATTCACTCTTTTCGCTTGTTCTTTGCTCTCTTCTTTTGGAGGTATGAGTCTTTCAGGAAAATGAGCTACCTCCACCTAAATTTTAGGATTTATTTGGGGTACGAGCACTAATGGATGGTCAAAAGATTGTTGAGGAGAATTTGACTCCAGAAGCTCTATGTTAGGATCTACATCCTTAGATTTATCCTTCATAGTTCCTTTTGATTGTGGGCTCTCTTCCTCTAGACCATGCTCCTTTTGTTGTTGCCTTTGCACTCTAGTAATGACATGAATCATGGGGTCAACCACCTTAAAGTCACCCTATGGGTTATAAATTTAGACATAGTCTTAATCTCTTGCCTTATTGTTTCTACTTTGTGGGAGCTCTCACTCAACTGGCAAGACCCATGGACCACTTATTGTTTCAAGCGTTCCAAGTGGAGCACTAATGGCTACCTCTCACATAGCCGACATGCTATCCATATCTACGGGTGTAGTGAGCTTACCTCCATGCCGATCAAGTTACCTCCTCTGTTGCACACTGCAGTAGCTCCACGATCCAAGTGCAAGCTTCAATCGAGCTCCATCCTCAAGCTCCATGGTCCAAGCTCCATTGCCACGAGCGAGACAAGAGAAGATAAGAAAAGAGAAGAAGAGAGGAGAAGATGGAGAGCTTCTCCTCCCCGGTCCCTCACCCTCACACACTCACTCTCTCACACCCTCACACTCCCTCTCTCAAGCACAAGCTCAAGCAAGCAAGAACAAGAAGAAGAAGAAAAAGAGGAGAGCCACTTTTGGCCACACACAAGAATGAGCTTCTCATTCAGTTTTCAAATTTATATACAAAACCCTAAATCCCTTTTGGGCAAACATCTCCTTATCCCCTTTTTTACATGGCCGATTGTGGCCTAGGCCCTTTTTCCCATTGTCCTCCTATTTTCCTAGCTTCCTTTCCACCGCCCGTCTACATTTACAGATTGCACGAGTGAGATCCCGGCACTCTTAAAATAAATCATGGTGCGCCTTGCGCTTTTTTACAACATTCTAGACTCGCACTTTTTCTCATGTGCCTTTTTTATTGATTTAGGACTTTTCTGCACTTCTTGTGTTTTATTTAGTGTGCCTTCGTCTTCTATTTCACTTTTTCCTTGGCCTTGACTTTTGCTTTAGATTTTCCAGCTTTTCCACCTTGTTCATTTGAGGGTTAACATTACCCCCTCCAAGATGAGTGCCAGTTCCATGACACTCACCGTTGTAGGTAGCAGGCTTTGGCATGCACCGAAGACGTGGGTGGAAGGGACATCTGTGGTTGCCATGGAGGACTGTTGGTGGTGGTGCAGAGGAAGGTCATTGGGGGCACGTTGTTGGCCTAGGTGGCTGGTGGTAGGGTAGTTGGAGTTGGTGGTAGACATGTTCTTTGTTGGGCATTGCACTGATGGCTGGCATAGGTGTTGGTTTTTGGGGATTCTAGACATGGTGATTCTTTGGTGGGCTTACAGGATGATAAAGGGTAAGAATTTAGAGTTGAGTATTGATGAAGTCTTCAATACTTGCAATTGAAAACCTCTCATATGTGGTCTCTCCTTGGGGGTAATGCTAGTCTTATTATCGTGCACAAGACATAGTTTGATTAGTTTGGGAGACAGGTCAAACTCTAAGCACGCTGAGAGTATCGTTCGGCACTTGAGGACCCAAATTGTGTATATATTTTGGTGCAGATATTATGTGAGTGCTCATGCATACCTAGATATTATGTAGTTAGAAGACCACGATTCTGGTTCTTCATAACAACATGTGGATAAAGCAAAGTTGTCCATGTTGAGGAGAAGTAAACATGAAG
The DNA here is from genome assembly GCF_053477565.2 of Lygodium microphyllum. Lineage (NCBI taxonomy): Eukaryota > Viridiplantae > Streptophyta > Polypodiopsida > Schizaeales > Lygodiaceae > Lygodium > Lygodium microphyllum. The sequence goes on along the minus strand of NC_141160.1, from coordinate 49,894,648 downwards.
GTGTATGAGACATCCTTTGCGTTGTAAATGACAGTAGGATGTAGCATAATTGAACACAGGGATACCAAACTTTTGGTAGCTAGTAGCTATTGGGTTTGCTTGACGAGTACGGTGTACTTTTCATGGCCATTCGTGCAGTGCTTACCACGATCGACTGCAATGATACTAAGGCGGAGTGCAAAAAGGAATCGTGCAATTGGGTCAGGGTGACAAGTCTAACCATAGGGAGACAAGCTCCCTAGGTATGTCCTGCCCTTCATGTGCCCTGAACAATTGTGGGGGATGTGTAGAGGGCTAGGGAACTAGGGACAGAGCCACAGGCGACTGAGGTCACTCGGCATACCAAATTTGAGGACCCCTAGGTGTCTTGCTATGATTGTGAGTGCTTTTTCTTTTTTTCCTTCTTCTTTCTTTCTTTCTTTCTTTTCTTTTTGTTTTTTTTTTCTTTCTTTCTTTCTTTCTCTTTTCCTTCTTTTCTTTTCTTTGCTTTAAAAAAAAAAAGAATAATATGAATACAACCATTGCAATACGTTGAGGCTATTATCCTTTCAATTGGATTAGGAAATGTCAAGATTCAAAGGCTGTGAAAATGGATATCACAACAATGATTGTGTCCTAGCCTCGTTGCTAGAGGAACAGTTGTTGCGATAGGGAGATACATTGGAGATTTGGAAAAACCTATTTGTAACGTGCGATGTTGGTACAATTGAGATAACAGCTGTCGTGAGTGTCAGGTGTAGAGTTTGACCCAGAAAGAGAGAGTGGCCATTGATCATGCTTTTGGCCATGCGATGTGGATGATTGGCAAGGGTGATTTTTTCTTTCAGTGGCAAGGCTTCCATCATGGCTCTTTGTGAAGTTGGTGGTCTTGCGGTGACTTAGCCATTGAACACTTTCGTACAAAGACTTGTGTCATCGTGCATCCACTTGACACTTCGTGAGAGTATATGCAAGTCACATGCGTCAGTTATAATGAACAAATGCAATGTAAGAAGATATTACTTTATCTAAATCCTATGGTGTTGACTGTGATGCATATCATCGGTGCTTGTTAAAGACATGCCATGTATTAATAGTTGATAAGGGAGGTTTGTATAGTTGGGAAGCATGCCCCTTTAACCATTTAAGGACAAAAAGTTATGACAAGATTGCATTTGGCAAGCAGCTTATACAGCATAGGATCTATTCCATTTGTATGAGGCGGGGTGAATTTGGGTGATTAGATGACTGGGATGTGCCGGTGGTGGGTTCCCGTCAGGCCGGGCATGGAAGATATCGACTGGGACCCAAATGGTGGTAGTCCCTGGCCGCAGCTATTTCAAGAATTCTTTTAAATAATTCAACAAATTCCCTCTTGTTTCTAGCTGCCTTCTCCTGTTTCGAGCACCTGGTTCCCAAGCGTCTAGTAAGGGCCTGTATGGTCAAGGTTGCCCCCCCTGGGTATTCCCTTGAGCCTTTGCTTTCGTGGCCTGGGAAGTTTTTGGCTTGTGTCTAGGGTGATGTCTCTTAGGGACTCTTTTTGGTGCATACCTCTTAAGGGTAGGCACATATCGCTCTGGTGGAGGCACTTGTGCCTTATGCTCCCTTCTACAGAGAAGAGCTTCCTTGCATACCAACTGCATTGTGTGCTCCATGATGGTTATTGTGGGGAAATTTGCAAAATGTGAACCAAGGTTAGGCTTTGAGGCAAGATAGAATTATTTGCATGAAAGGGATTAAATAGTGGATTATCAAGCGCAAATGAGGAGGAGGGGTGAGGTGAGGCATGCAATGTTTTTTGTATAGGGACGGCCCTCGTGATGATATTTTTCATGCTTCAACTGTGGGGTGTATTACAGTCATTAGTAGATAAAGGGCTTTTCTTTGCTCAGCGAGTGTCATTAGTCATTCGCCAATTTTGGCTGCCAAACTTTGATTGGAGTACCATTTCTACACAAACTCACCTTGTCCTTTTCCTTTTTGTTTGATTGCTTTGATCTTTTCCTTTTTTGTCTCACATTGAGCAGTATAGAGTGAGGGTATCAAGCACAATTCTCTAGCTGTGGCCTCTGGTATATCCGTTATGACTTCTTTGGTGATCGCTACATAGCGGGAGCAAACATGTTGTTGCTCATCCCAAGTTAGGGGTTTGGCTATGAGCTTCGTGTTCTCCAGTGTTGGCCTTTCCATGTCCACATGGATGTACACACGTGTGATGGTTGTCAGCTTGTGATCAAGCTTCATCAGGCACTTCTTCTCTAGTTCATTGGTCAGATGCACCATCTCCTTAGCTAAACCTTCAAGATATTTCTCCTCAATCCTAAGCTTTAGATGCTTTAGTAGTGCTGAAGGTATCAAGGATGTTGGTTGCGACACCTCTTCTACCATTGAATTGCTAAGGACACGTTCCGCAAGGGGCATCATCATGGCCAAAGACTGTGACTGCTGTAATTCTTAATTGGAAGTAGTAGCAGCTAGTTTAGTGGACTAGCTACTATTAGTAGATTGCAGTGTTAGTTCCTCAGGCAGATCAGAAGTGGTTGTGTCTTTTGTTTCCCTTTAAGTATTCACTTGTGCAGATCGAACCTCAGTTGATCTAGTCACAATAGATTGCACAGGCATATCCTTGGGCCGAGAGCGACGGGTGGTGTCATGTCCCACCTCTTGGACATTTGGAAGCTTAGATGGAGATAGAGATTAGGATTGACAACCTGCACTTGACGACTGCTGTTGTGCTTCCTCTGTCTATTTAGGGAAAGAGGGTGTAGGAGACTTGGGACTCCTAAGTGGCTTTGACACTGGCTGGGAGATTTGCTCGTGACTATTAGATGATTCTGCCATTTGCTTTGTTGAGCATTTAGCCTTGCCATGAGCAATGTTTTGCCTATGATGCTTGTTATCCACTTGGGGAATCAAAGGCTCCTTGGGAACTAGTGGCTTTTGCACACCCTCAATGATTATATCTGATATCTGCTTGTCAAGCATGCTAGGCTGGGATCTACCCTTTGATTAGTCCCATTTGGTTTCGTGATTTCGATCGTAAGGGGCTCGGTCACTCCAATGTTTTTGGCTTGAGACTTGGTTTTTCATTTAGATTTCCTCCTGCGCTTCTTCGCTCTTGATACAATCTGACCTGGGGATGACAAAGGTGGTTTAGCCAAGGGTTTTGGCACCCAAATCCATTGGTTACCTGCGTAATATCCTTGAGCATGTAGCAACGCTTTGGATATCCATCGCACCATTGTGTTGGCTCTCCATGGATACCTTTGTCTATAAGGCTTGGGCTTCTTTTGTGGTCTTCTACGATATTTGTAAGTCAAAAGCCTGTCCTTGGAATTGTCTCATGACCTTCTTGTTTGAAGCCTGGCATCACTCACTGGTTCTCTCCATTCAACATGCGCTTGTAGAAACTCTTTCAACAAGTCCTTGCTCTCATCACTAGGCTTGCTTGGCATGTTGAAATGTTCCTTGTCTTCCCCTCGAGGTTTAATGAGGTCACCCCTACTAAAGGTTATGACTATCCTCACACCTGGTAGTGTCAAGTGTATCCTTTATGCTACATAGTCGGCCTCACACTTCGTCACCCTTTTGAAGGGTTTTCCAAGGAGGGTTTCCTTTCCACAATTAGCACTATTTGGAGGAACATGGAATAGGATGGGCAAGCTTTCTGTTTCAATGGTTACAAGGATTTTGCACTTTCCCATAAGTGCTTGAGAGTGTCCCCTGTAAGGACTAAGAGTTGCATTAGTCGGTGTGAGCTCTGGTTGGCCTAGTAGGGTCCATGCTTCACAGGTCAAGATATTAAAATATGCTCCTTCATTAATCAAAGCATCGACAGTGTGCTCTCTCTTTGTAGTGAGTTTGACCATAAGACAAGCAGGCGGTATTATGTCTTCATCTTCTAGGTCTTGGTTTATAAATTTAAGCCTTCTGAAAAATGCCCTTGAGTCCCCAACTGCATGACCAGATGTGGATTCTCCACTGATGTCTTGGATCGTCTATGCAATGCTATTCAAGGTGCATCTATCATCTGGACTGTTGTTGGAAGAGAGAGGGAGAGAGACAATGTAATGGAGCAGCAACCTTACCTTCAGGTCATTCATCATCTTCCATTATTTCATAGACTACTAACATAACATAAGTGTATAGAATAGTACTAAGGTCCGTAGGACCATTCCCATTGGGTCTAAGACCACCGACTTATTTAATGTCCCACAGTTGCTGATATAGCTGGACACAGCTAATGTCGGTCATACATACTCACAGGAGAGTAATGGGAGCTTGATATTCTAACACTCCCCCTCAAGCTCAAATCATCTGATGAACTCCAAGTAGCTGTCTAAAACTACTAAACTTATCTTTACCCAAAGACTTGGTAAATATATTTGCAACTTGTTCATCAGTCTTCACATGCATAAGATGTACTCTCCCTGCAAGAACCATCTCTCTGATAAAATGGTAGTGTATCTCTATGTGTTTTGTCATGGCATGGTATACTGGATTCGTTGCCAGGAGTACACTACTAAGATTGTCACATAATAAGGTCACTGGATCATCCACTTGAATATCCAAATCAGCCATAAGCTTGAGCAGCCATGAAATCTCACATGCTGCCAATGCAGCATCCCTGTACTCTGCCTCAGTGCTAGACAATGCAACCGTTGGTTGCTTCTTGTTCACAATATCTCACTGACAAAAAGAGGAGTCTTGTGCAAATGTGTTTATATGTAAAAGCACCGCATCTAGGGGTCAATCCCCAATATGTAGGAGAGCTACAGTGGGGCCATGACAGTTAGCCGATGGGTTACCTCCTATGTCTATGATATGTGGCACTTATTGCCAATATGTGAGGGATATTCCCTTTGAGGGGTTTTGGGGAAGGTGTCGTTGGACTCTTATCCAGCCAGACACAATACTAAATGTATCGAATGTGCATTTAGTTATTACAGACACTCTTGGCCCACGAGGCCATGTGGTGGTGGAGGTGTCTATTGTGTGCATGAGGTCCGGCTAGTGCCATAGCCAATGCCGGCCCTTTTTTGGTCCCATCATAATCTTATAAGCCATTTTGTAGGTTGAATCCCCTGCAAACCTAGATCCTTCATTGTCGCATCTGTCATTATGTTTACTAATGAGCCTCCATCAATCATTGCATCTGAAATAAGGCATCCTTCTATCCATACACTAATATCTGGGGTTCCAAGATCTAGGAAGGCGTTAGCCACCATCCACTTCCTTCACAGGTTCTGAGGCTCTATTGGACTTTGTTGTTTTTGGGGTTGCAATCCTTAGGCCACATCTTCTTGTCAAGGTGCTTTTGAATCTTTTTCGGTAACTAGGAGACAACATCAACAACTGTCTCAATGTTAGGTTTGGTTTAAAGGTATCTAGGTCTTTGACCAGATCATACTCTTTGACAGGATCCACAAGCTTTTCCAATTGACTAGGAAATGAGGCCACACCCACTTTTATCTTTCCTTTTTCTTCTAGGAGTGGCAGCATATGCATTTCTTCTTCATGAGGAAGTACTTCTACATCCTCTATTTCCTAGACATTTTGTCCTGTCTCCGCAACTGTCTCTGTAGCTCTTTGTGGCTTTGTAGTGCTCTATACTTCCTTATTCTGGATTGTGTTATTCTATTTTTCTTGAGTGAGGTTAAACTTCACAGTCTTGGCACAAGGAACGTTCTCTTTTGGAACTACGGATTTTCCTTTATTTGCTCGTGTTATTGCGGCCACTTCCAATTTCACCAAATTGGAAGCAAGTTCTTGGGTCTTTTATTGGGTATCCGAAGTATATTTCATAGGGGCTGGACTTGGACAATCTTTTGCGGTATGGCCTTCTCCTTTTCATTGATTGCATAAGGGCTTCTAATCCACAGGTCTTCTAGGGTTTGGACAATTCAGTGAGATATGACCCTTTTCTCCACATCTGTAACATTCCACCCCTGATCTCTGACCACCACCATATTGTGTCCTCTGTAACTTTGATAGGAAAACCTCATTGGACCAAAATTAGGACCAAACTCTCTAGACTTTGGTCCAATGTCCTACATTGTCATTTTGGATTCCAACAAGTTGAATCTTGTGTCTTCATCTTTCTTTCTTTGTTCGTGCATCTCTTTCAGAGAGCAGATATCCTCTGTATAGTTTTTTCTCATATAGTATGAATAGAAGTCTCTAGAAATGGTTGGTTTTCGGGTACATTCAATGGCTAAATGTCCCGCTTAATGGCACTTTCCACACTATGTATTAGAACACATCACATCTCTCTCACCTCCTGCAGGAGTGCATATATTAGCAGTATTCACCTTTTGCATCCATAAGCTCTTTCTTGATACTTGCCACTAAATTGGACAGGTAGTCCTTCAGATTTTCACCTTCTGGAGTACTTTTTGTAGGGTTTTGGAAAGCTTTTGTAATTACTGCATATACGGGCTGGGTTGATCTAGGAGGTCCTCTATTCTAGTTCTGATTCAGAGCTCCTGTTGAAACTTGGGTTTGTTGATTCTAGTGGGTAGGATTCCATTGTTGTTGAGTCGCCATTGGAGAAACTATTTGAGACCATTGCTATTGTGGTTGAACCATCATTTGAGGCATTGTCGTTTGCGGTCACTGTGGATTAGGTGCATTGTACTGCAGCACTATTTGCATCTAGGGGTAGGGGTAGGGAACTGTCCCTGGAACTGCATTTGGTGGGTATACCATTCCTAGCATGGGAGGAGGTAAGACTCCTCTTCCTAGAGTCATTGATAGCCTTGCTTCAACTTCGTCATATAGTCTTGCACCTTCCTTTGCAACTTGCAGATTGACTGGTCTTCTCAATTCCACAAACTTGCAAACTTTTGGTTGTAGGCCTTTGAGGAACACTCCCTTATGGATGCCTTCATCCAAATGATGGTTGGTCCATCTCTTCAGGATGGATTCCATTCACGAGACATAGGCTTCTACTCTTTCTCTAAAGGATTGACTTAGGTTCATGAACTCCTCTCGCATCCGCTCTTCAAATCTTGCCTCTTGATTGCATCATTCATCAACAGGTTGGATCCAACCAGTTGGTTTGTACCCAATAGAATAGAATCAAAGGGGCTTCAGTCTCTAGAGGACTCTTTGGCCAACACTTCTTCTACTTCCTTCTTTTCAACATCTCTAAATTCAGCTTTCACACCACTACACAGGGAGAGATATTCCGTTCTGAATGTATCAAAACTCATTCTTCTTAGGATCGCTGTTGTGCCATCATCATAATAATACTAGCTTCTGATGGTTTCAATAATGTATGTTGTAAAGAACACTCTGTCTACCAACTTCTAGTGGGTTGCTAATTGGATAAACATAAGATTTTCAAAACACCAAGCATCCCATGTATCTTCTTGTTGAGCATCCACGAACAAATTCTAACTCTTTTCTTTCTTGTTTTCATGAACCTCCACTGACCACGACTCCTGAAGCTTCTTCACGATCTCCCACTTGATGATGTTTGGAAACTTCTCAATGAATGAAAAATCTTCCATGGATGGTTATTTTCTCTGTTTCTACTCTTAAGTTTGTTCCCAAACAATTTGCCACCAAGATGCACGTCTCTATTGCTTCAACAAGAAGAGGAAATAGTCCACCACATAGAGCTTGCATCATGATGGTAATATGTTTTCGCCATTGTGGGATGAAATTCTTGTAGAAAGTGGCTTTGGAAATAAGAATGTCCAACTCTTCAGTGGAAGAAGGAACTTTGCAAGCATCCATTGAATTCTCCTCTTCTTGGCAATGCCATTTCCTTCATTTTTTGCCTCTTCTGATGTTTATTGATGGAAAGTTTTCCCGGCTATGCACCAAAAACATGGAGCCCCAAGAAAGACACCAATGAAAAGAGGTTTCTATTGCAAGAAAATATATATTGTAACATCAACAAGCTTTTGTTTCATTCTTTAGAGAACCACAACAAGGAAAAGAACAAATCTTCACACAGCATCAAAGTAGATATCTCCCAGGGATTTGATAGAATCAACCATAATCTTCAACATCTTCATAGAATTCATCAATAGAACAAGAAACACAAAATAATACACCATTTTTGAATGGAAATAATCACATAGTATTCATCTTCATTTTCTTCATAGTTCTCTCTCTCAATCTCTCATAGAAGGATACATTGTTTTGATAGAATTGGCTATCTCTTGCATATGATCTTTCCCACAATAGTACACTCTCAATGGTACCTCAAAACCTCACTAAAATACTCAATAATCACTCTCCATAATCCTTCTTAGTTCGTGGATGCACCTCCCAAAAGTCATCGGAGGTATGAAAGGGCACCATAGCCATTACAGTGTCTCTTCCTAGCTCACTACTGTCACTTCACTTCAGTCTTCTCTCAAGTCTTCAACAGCTGCTTCTTCCATTTGTTTTAGCTCTTTTGAACTTAGATTCATACTTTTCAAAAGTTAGAAAATATTTCCAAAGTACATCCTCATATCACAAAACACTTACAGAAGATCTACAAAGGATTTACAGAATAGAAACAGTAGAAATAGAGGCTCTATAGAGGGTCTACAGAAGGTCAATAGAGAACATCAGAACCTCATAACTCATACTAAAACCATTCCAAACTATTAAAAACTATTCAATAAGCTTTCAAAATATCTCAACCTTTATCTATCATCAATCCACGCTTCATACAAAAGAAAATCAAAACAAAACAGAAGCTAAACAGAAGGTATCATAACCAATTAGAATCTCAACAGAACCTTTCAGAACATCACAGAGCCTCATATTTTTACTAAGAATCATCATGAGCTTCCAAAACATAATCAATATCATCCAAAAACACTTCCAAAACAACCAAACATCACTTAAAATCCATCAAAAATCAACCATTCAGGCCTCAAAAACAACAAAAATCAACTGAAGAATCTAGTCATTTCAGCATTCAACAAGTCTATAGAGATAGTATTTACTTTCAAATACTTGGGGATTGAGATACCTGCAGACCAAAAATAGCATACACGTGGTGCACAGATCGAATGTTGTATGCGCACATAGTGAGCGTCAGAAGGTCCCCAAGAACAAAAGAACTCTACTTTTTGCACAAAAATCAATGAAGAAAGCTTGCACGACATGAACAAGAGACCAATTGGGTGCAATCTCCTCCCATGCCTTGTGTGAGCGCTTCACAAAGCATGTATTTTATATATTATTCATCTTCAAGCTCAAGAAATAGCCCAATTTACAATTAGCATGCTTTAGCTTTTGTGTTTGCTTTTGTGCCACTAAAGAATTAAAGCTATTGGACGCCCAAGAAGTCAGGCGGTACCCAAATACAATGTCCAATGCAAATATTTAAATCGTGCGTCCATGCGCATACAAAACTAATAAATAAATATCAAGCGCTTTAATAAATAAGCGCGACAAAATATAGGCGCCATGCCTAAGATACGTGCCCATAAAAAATTGATGATAATTTGAATACACGCTATCCTCCAATGCTTTCCAATGCCACCGCTGCTTGCTCTACACATCAACTGAAGCATTCACAATTGTTAGAAAAATAATACAATTAAACCGACAAAAGTGAATACCTAGCAGTCTTCAGCTACAAAAATAGATTGGTTAGAAATCAATCCTAACCTTAATTTATTACGAGTGCGCACTCTAAACTCATAAATGTTTATTAATTTAAATATATATTTTGTGGAATCAGCCGCTATGGAATCACCCACTTACACATTAAATTAACAAAATACCCGAAAAGGATAGGCGTCCCCATCGACTTTTTGCACAAAGAATCCACTTTCTGTATGAGCCCCGGTAATAAAATTTTAGAGAATCCACCGCAAAACCTCATGGAATCCACCATGGAATATGCCTCCTAGCATCATCCCACCCCAGTGTAAGATGGAACAAGCTCATAACTCAACTTCGGGCCAAAAGACAAGCTTTTCAAACTCCCCCAAACGTGCAAGGAGCCTTTTTGAAGGTAACACGAAAGTTTTTGGTGCTCACGCAAGAGCCAAGGGTGGAAACCCTGGCCCTTCCCTATAACCCCCTCACCTCTCAACCCAAGAAGAAACTAAACCCCCCTCTCACTTTTTCACTCAAGTCACTCACCTTCCCTCCTATATTTTCCGATGGGATGCCCCGAGCCACTTAATCATGCCCAAGCATGACGCGCAACAGCCCCGTGCCATGTCGCCACCAAGGAGAGCCAAGCCTCGAGTAGGGTACCTCCCATATACACTCCCCCCTACAAAAAACTCGAAGCCCACTTCGAGTTGACGGGCTAAGGATTGATAATATTTACACTCTTATTCCCCATACTCCTAGCAAAATTTGAAGGAAGTTGAATATACATATAAGAATTCCCCTACTTAGTTATGCTCTCAAAGGTATGTACATTTTGTACAAATGGGCCAAGGAGTGCATCTTCAATCTCTGTTGAAAAATTTGAGCAGCAAATCCCGCACCTTCTCCAACACATCCGATTCCTTGACCCATGTCGCCTCCTTCAGGGATCTGCCCTTCCATTTAACTAGAAATTCAGGCCACCTGTTGACAAACCTCGATTGAAGGATTGCCTCAGCTTCAAAGGGCAAGTTGGCATGCGAAGCAGGAAGGGGAACTTGCCGTCCAAACTTTGTATCACCATGAAAGTGCCTCAACAGAGAGACATGGAATGCATCGTGAATACATACTCCTCTAGGTAACTGGAGCTTATAAGTGACATCGTTGAGTTGCTCCACCACCTTATATGGCCCGTAATATCTGTGATTGAACTTCGGTGTGAGGTTTTTGGGTAGAGCCATATTTTGTGAGCTCACTAGCACCAAGTTGCCTAGGAAGAACTCAAGTTGACGCCGTTTTGCATTGAAACGTCTTGCCATGATGACCTTGCTTTCCTTTAGGCTTTCTTGGGCCGCCTTCAGCCTATCCCTCCACCTGTTTAGAAACTCTTCCGCATCCGGGTCCTCCACGCGTGGAACTTGTTCCATTGCCAGTGTCAAGGGTGTGATTGCCTCCTTCCCAGTCACGAGCTCAAAGGGCGTGAAACCCGTTGCACTATGAAGTGAGGAGTTGTAATGATACTCCAATACATCTAGGAACAAGGCCCAATCCTTTTGATCAGCACGAACATAGGCGCGGATATAATCTTCAAGACCCTGATTCCCCTGGGATGATGCCAGGAGGCATATTCCACAGTGGATTCCGTGAGGTTTTGCAGTGGATTCCATAAAATTTTATTACCGGGGCTCATACACAAAGTGGATTCTTTATGCGAAAAGTTGATGGGGACGCCTATCCTTTTCGGGCATTTTGTTAATTTAATGTGTAAGTGGGTGATTCCATAGCGGGTGATTCCGCAAAATACATATTTAAATTAATAAATGTTTATGAGTTTAGAGTGCTCACTCGTAATAAATTAAGGTTAGGATTGATTTCTAACCAATTTATTTTTGTAGTTGAAGATTGCTAGGTATTCACTTTTGTTGGTTTAATTGTATTATTTTTCTAACAATTGTGAATGCTTCAGTTGATATGTAGAGCAAGCAGCGGTGGCATTGGAAAGCATTGGAGGATAGCGTGTATTCAAATTATCATCAATTTTTGATGGGCGTGTATCTTAGACATGGCGTCCATATTTTGACGCGCTTATTTATCAATGCGCTTGATATTTATTTATTATTTTTGTATGCGCATGGGCACACGATTTAAATATTTGTATTGGACATTGTATTTGGGTACCGCATGACTTCTTGGGCGCCCAATAGCTTTAATTCTTTAGTGGCACAAAAGCAAACACAAAAGCTAAAGCGTGCTAATTGTAAATTGGGCTATTTTTTGAGCTTGAAGATGAATAATATATAAAATACATGCTTTGTGGAGCACTCACACAAGGCATGGGGGGAGATTGCACCCAATTGATCTCTTGTTCATGTCGTGCAAGCTTTCTTCATTGGTTTTTGTGTAAAAAGTAGAGTTCTTTTGTCCTTGGGGACCTTCTGACCCTCACTACGCGCGCATACGGCGTCCGATCTGTGCACCAGAGTCGATGGGGATGCCTGTCCTTTTCGGGCATTTTGTTAATTTAATGTGTAAGTGGGTGATTCCATAGCAGGTGATTCCGCAAAATACATAATTAAATTAATAAACGTTTATGAGTTTAGAGTGCGCACTCGTAATAAATTAAGGTTAGGATTGATTTCTAACCAATTTATTTTTGTAGCTGAAGACTGCTAGGCATTCACTTTTGTCGGTTTAATTGTATTATTTTTCTTTTTCACTAATAAGACAGGTATACCAAATGGAGAACTACTAGGTCTAATTAATTCTTTGTTAAGCAATTCTTCTATTTGGTTTTGAATTTCTTTTTGTTCAATTTGGTTATGTCTATATGGTGCTTTACATGGTGGTTGTGTTCCAGGAATGAAATCTATCTTATGATCTTTAGGACGTGAAGGTGGTAATCCAGGTGGTAAATCTGCAGCAGCAAAACAATCTTGGAATTAGGCAAGAAATTGTGCATGCCTAGGATGCATCTGTTTTTTTTTATCTTGAATTTCATTCACCCATATTAAATAGGATTTGCTACTTTTATGTAATGCACGTTTAGCCTGAGTATGAGTAAGCAATGGAAAATTATTGGAAGCGTGCATACCATGTAGTGTGGTTTGTTTTCCTTGAAAATAAATTTTAATTGAATGCGTAGAATAATCTATATCAGGATTGTATTGATGACGCCAAGGCATTCCTAAGATAATGTCACTAGACTACAAAGGTACAACTAAGAAATTTCTTCGTTCAGTATATTCACCAATTTTAATTTCTAAACATTGCACCTCTTGTGTTCCATTATATCTCGTACCTAGGAATGCAGCCTTGATGTGATAATGTGTAGAAACAGTATGTAAATTCAATTCTTTGACTAATTTTGCAGAAATAAAGTCATGTGTGCTCCCATCATCATGTAAAATAGTCTTTTCTTTACCATGCACAAAACATTTCATTGTTAATAAATAATGGGGAGTTGGCATACCTGGCAAAGTATTCGAAGTAGTACCAATGTCATCATCTTCTTCCGTAAAGTCCGGAATTTCCTCATGTTCTTCATCTTCTATTACTCCCAGATAATTGATATGGACGGATGGCTTTTTGGATTGACAATTGGCTGCTAGATGTCCAGGTTAATGACATTTATAACAAACTATGGGTTTTTCTTTGGATACATTATTGGTAATGACAGGAAGTTTAGGAATGTTGGGATTTGACTGAAGAGATGACTTAGGGTTTGGGTTTGTGTTTGATGGCAAGGCAGGTGGTCGTGTCTAAGATTTACGGAATAAAGATGGAAGAAAACGATTTTTATTGAATTTTCAAAAATTTGAATTGAATTGTTTGGAACCAAAGTTACCATTAGTTGGAAATTGTTGTGATCGCTTGTCTCGTTCGCGAATTTTGTCTTCAGTGTCATGGGCCAAGGAAATTGCATCTTCAAGGGTTGTTGGCTTGAACATATTGACTTCCGCATAGAAATGTCCAAGTAGGCCAGATATAAACTTGCGTTTATGAGTTGCTTCAGGTACATCTTCGAGCATACGTAGTTGCAATTAAGCATTCGAGAAACGTTCAGTATATTGTGAAATAGGTTCGCGATCCCTTTGTTGTAGAAGATCCCATTGCTTGATGGCTTTTTCATGAAATTGGGGAGGAAGGAAATTCTGCAAAAATTTCTTTTGGAAAGTCTCCCACATAGTGGTACAATCAACGCTTTTGCGGGCCACAGTCCACCATAAGAATGCTCGGTCAACTAAATGGTTAGTGACACATTTAATTTTGTCTTTCTCAGCATATGTTTCTTCATGGAAATAATCATCAAATTGATTGATAAAAGCAAGGACAGTCTTTCCATCGCGTGATCCATTGAAAGTACAAAATTTGAAGTTTCTTTTACTTATCTTTGTTTCTTTGCAAATAGATTGGGCTTCAAGTGTTGCATCGATGGTATGTCGTATAAGATCTTCGGGTTGCGATCCATCTTGGTCGGTGGTAGATTGTTGCAGATTGGCCAATTGAACTTGCAAATCTTGTCGTGCTCTTTGTTCCTCTTGTAGCTGCATCATAATCAAATCCAACTTTTGCTCCATTGTTGGTTCGAGTAGATCGCCTTCAGCCATAAGATCGTCCATGTTTTGATCAGTCATCCTGCAAAATTCCAAAAACCCTCACACACTCAAAACCTTGTTAGTGGGATGAGCTTAGCTCAAAGCCGGGTTTACAAGGCTTGTATTTTTTTTAAAAAAGTTTGGCTTTTATAGTATTTCTCCTTTACGATTGCAAAATTTGTTGTCACAATCGTCTTCCAAGAAAATAATTGTGCATATAGACTGCGTATAGTCTACGTGTTGATAATTGATTGATGTAATCTGCTTCTGTCAGTTCACAGGTGTGAATAGGGGCTTCCAGAGGGTAATAGACTGATTCGTGTGTTGCTGAGTATGAACCGCCTTTATGATAGTTGTTGAAGATGACTTTTATGACTTTAATGACTTGAGGAACTTAGAGGATTTGGAGCTTTAAGCTTTAGTGAGTAAGCTTGATTTTCATGGACCAGAGGACGTTTTCGCCAGAATCGACGATGGACAATTCATGCTGCCGCCGCAGGCGGAATAAAATGACTAATGAAGCTTTTAATAAGCTTCTTTTGAAGCTTACTAAGCTTATTACTTAAGCTTGAAAAGCTATGGCTAAAATTTATTATGTGTATCAAAGACTTGAAGAAGGAACTATCCGCGTGGTCCTCCACCTCTATAGAGGCCGGTCCCTCGCGATCTGAGTGTACAGCAGGGGGATCTTGATTGCTAGGAACACGCTGGTATCGACCGTTTGCCACGAGACTGACTGTAGAGCTCGATCATTCCAGGAGCTCCGCCTTCACACGAGATGGTAAGCGATTGGAAGCTCTCGATCTCAGCTTCGCTCTGATATCATTGGTGCACAGATCGGACGCCGTATGCGCGCGTAGTGAGCATCAGAAGGTCCGCAAGAACAAAAGAACTCTACTTTTTGCACAAAAATCAATGGAAAAAGCTTGCATGACATGAACAAGAGACCAATTGGGTGCAATCTTCCCCCATGCCTTGTGTGAGCGCTCCACAAAGCATGTATTTTATATATTATTCATCTTCAAGCTCAAGAAATAGCCCAATTTACAATTAGCACGCTTTAGCTTTTGTGTTTGCTTTTGTGCCACTAAAGAATTAAAGCTATTGGGCACCCAAGAAGTCAGGTGGTACCCAAATACAATGTCCAATACAAATATTTAAATCGTGCGTCCATGCACATACAATAGTAATAAATAAATATCAAGCGCTTTAATAAATAAGCGTGACAAAATATAGGCGCCATGCCTAAGATACGCGCCCATCAAAAATTGATGATAATTTGAATACATGATATCCTCCAATGCTTTCCAATGCCACCGCTGCTTGCTCTACACATCAACTGAAGCATTCACAATTGTTAGAAAAATAATACAATTAAACCGACAAAAGTGAATACCTAGCAGTCTTCAGCTACAAAAATAGATTGGTTAGAAATCAATCCTAACCTTAATTTATTACGAGTGCGCACTCTAAACTCATAAACGTTTATTAATTTAAATATGTATTTTGCGGAATCACCCACTTACACATTAAATTAACAAAACGCGCGAAAAGGATAGGCGTCCCCACCATCGACTTTTTGCACAAAGAATTCACTTTGTGTATGAGCCCCGGTAATAAAATTTTATTGAATCCACCGCAAAACCTCACGGATTCCACCGTGGAATATGCCTCCTGGCATCAACACATGTGTAGCAGCAGTAAGCGGCAAGGAAAAGCAAGTTTTATCACTTTGAAAACGACTGCAGCCATTGTCGAAGGATTTTGAAAGCAAAGTCGCGACCACAGAGGACTTTAAATAATTTTAGGATAGAAGGTCAATAGTGACGGCTTCCACAAAGGATCATATTTGCATTCCAACAACTCATATTTGCATTCCAACAACTCTTCAGAAGACTCACGTAGTTTTTGAGAATTCTGAACCCAATCTTCATGTCCAGAAGAACACTTGTATCCAGTCCTTTAAATGTAATAGACATGCCCATAAGCTTCTCTGCAGTCTCCTGTGATAGAACTCTATTCAAGTAATTGAATGCATAAGTCAGGGTGTAAAATAGTTTGTCAGTTTGAAATCTTCTATTAGATTCTCTCTCTCTCTCTCTTTGTTTCTGTCTATTTCTGTTGCCAATACAAACAGTACCAGGAATTCTTTATATGGGTAAAATATGTGGATTTATGGAGGTTGATCAGATCACTCTTGATGTCAAGGAACGATGGGTAAAATTTACTATTTAGGAAGGAGCTGAAGTTAAAACCATTAGCTGAACCATTGGCAGAAGCATCTGTCGCACGCTCTTGTGGAGGCCACAACACTGTTCCATTAAGAGGGGCAACCTCCCTCACAGATTTTTGTTGATGTAGATTCTTTGATACTCAAATTGCATCTTACATGATGGGCACGCCATCTTGAAAGTCGTTAGATTTATTCGAGGTGGAACGGGCCACGATATGAAGGTATTGGAGGGGGCTGAGACTGACGTTGTTGAGGCAGCACTGGTTGCGACGATGGCTGTCATTGTGGTTGAGCTTGGGGCTGAGGTTGAGATTGAGGGTGAGGTTGTGTTTGATTAGTTGTATAGGTACGAGTCACATTGTGGCCACCATTGGCACCTTCCTTGAACTGAGCCTACTTAGAGCTTTGAGAAGCCTTCGCGCTGCATCTTCCATCATATAGGGCCTTTTTCACCTTGTCAGAAAGCACCCCTCAAGCTTCCGAAATATATTTAAAGGCTGCTTCAGTTTGTTTCTCCTCCTTCAATCGTTGTTTGTCGGCCTCGTCCTAGCCTTCCTTTTAGCAAGTCGCAGAGCTACTTCGATTTCAATTCATCTCCTTTTGGTCTCCGTAGCTCCTCTCTGATTGACGAAAATCCTCCCTTTCTCCTTCCATCAAGCTCCTCTGTTCCATCCTCTCTAATTTCCTTCCGCTGAGTTCCGTCTTCCCCCCAGTTGCCGAGCCTCTTCGATTCCCCCATTTTCCTGCTTTATGCTCTTCCTCCCCCCTTGATTAGCGAAAAAAAACTCTTTTTTTTTCTTCCCGTAGCTCCCTCTTCCCAGTTTATTCTCATTACTAAAATTACCGGTGGCAGCATCTTCTCTGGACTATTCTGAGCACACATAGTTGCAGTTTGAACCACCCTCCTTAAATCTGATTCATCACATATCCTACACAATTTTGGGTCTAAGAGCTCCATAAGTCGTCCTTCGGCCACTGCCCATTCTACTATAGTGCACTTCTGTCTAGATCCAAGCTTCTCAATTGGTTTCCTACCACTAACTAGTTCTAGCAATAAAATGCCAAAACTGTATACATCACAACTTTTTGAGACCTTGCCCCATAGTGCATACTCTGGTGTAAGATAGCCCAAAGTTCCTTTCACTCTTGTTGTGACATGACTTGCCCCTTCTGGAATGAGTTTTGCAAATCCAAAGTCTGCATCCTGCCTCTCAAATTTGGAATTCAAGAGGACGTCGTTGGCCTTCACATCTTGATGAATGATGTGGGAAGATGCATAATGATGAAGATACGCAATGCCTTCAGTAGAGCCTATCGCAATTCGCATCCTTCTGTCCCAATCTAGATTGCCTTCTGTAGCAAATTGTCCATGAAGATGAGACAGAAGGCTCAGATTTGGCATGAAGTCATAGATAATGAGACATTCTTGCCCTTCTGCACAATATCCCTTTAAAGATACCAAATTCTTATGTCGAACTCGTCCCAATACCTCAACTTCGACAACAAACTCCATCTATGCTTTTAAGCTCAGTACTTTCAACCGTTTTATTGCAATCTCTGAACCATTAGGAAGTTGGCCCCAGTAAACACTGCCAAAACGAGTATCCTTTTCTAGCCCTTCTTTACTATATTACCCACGTAGAATAAAAATGCAAACATAACGACTAAGTATGTACAAAGTATCAAATCCCACACACACAACTTTTGGGTGGATTTCACACCTCGGATGCGCAGCAATACGACATCCACCCCCTCTAATCCTGCGCATCCTCCGGATGGGCCAACTACCCATGATCATTATCATCAAGATCCACAAACAGATCAATCTCTTCATTGTGCATTTCCGGTATATCAACAAGATTATCTGTCATATCATCTATCTCTTCTATTGGAGTTTCTTCTCGTTGCTCTTCTCTTGCAAATTCTTCCAATGCATAATCCTCATCATCTCTTTTCTTAAAAATCTTGATTCTTTTTCCTGCAATAGGCACTCTAAGCACTGTCCCATCCAATTCTGTCAACTCATATGTTGCATTATCAAAGACATGTCTGACTATGTACGGTCCAAACCATCTTTTCACCATCTTCCGAAGTGCAGTATGCTGATTTTCAAGGCTGCTATCAAAGACTAATACCCAGTCTCCCTCTTCTATTGCTCTAGGCCGCAAGCGATGCCTGCTGTCAAACCTGTCCTTATTTCTTAGTCTAGCAACCTTCAACCTGTCCATAGCTAGCTAAATATCCTCTGGTCTTCTCTCCAACTACCGAATCCTAAGAGCTAAGAGCTCCTCTCTCGTCAAATCCTCCTACCAAGGTAAAACTGACCAAGTCAAAGCACAAGTCTCAGTCGGCATAACCGGTTTCTGACCATACATCAACTCTGCGGGCATATATCCTGTGGTAACACTGTGAGTCGTACGATCAGCCCACAAAGCAAATGGTAGAATTCTTAGCCATTCTCCAATCCATCCTCTGCATGCTTTAGCTAATGCTTTCACTATCGGTGGATGCCCTCTTTCACTCTTCCCATTTCCCTCTGGATTGTATGCTGTGGTTAGAGCCAACTTGATTCCTAGTTGAGAGAAAAACTCCCTAGCTTCATCTGCATCCAATTTGAGAGCGGAATTTAGGTGACGGGAAGTGCTTAAAAATAGCTAAAAATTATGAATATCAAGGGAAAAATATTCACCGTGAAAGGCGGCGGCTCGATCTAGGACGATTTTAAGCGACAAGCAGTCGACAGGCGCCAGAATGACACGTCCGGATTTTTAGTAATTTTTTTGTCAGTTGGGACAGGATACGGGAGCTGCAGGCATGTCCGGGATGCCGAGACGGACGCCCAGAAATTTGCAGCACGTCAATCGGAGCTCGTATGAGGAAGTTGGCCCAAAACCGACCGGGGTGCCCAAAAAGGGGCCAAAGTGGAAATCTCAAAGGGTGTGGCTAGTGGGGGGTGCCCTTTGGGACCCCCCCTTCTTCAAAAAATCGTGATGGAGGGGGGGCGGCGGCTGTTTTCAGCCGCCGAAAAAAACGCGCACCCCCCCACAAATGAGAGATGGTGGCTACATATAAGCAGGGGAGATGAAGGCACAGCCGATCTACAACATGTTTTCGCTCTCCATCGCCGCCCCTTGCGCGAGATATGGTGGACTGTGCAAGAAGCCCCATTTTTAGTCTTTCTCTCTCCTCCTCCTCTCTCCTCTTAGCGTCGTTCGTGCGTGAAAGAGTAGAGTGCAAACGGACGGTCGGATGGATGCTGGTTCTTGACGGGATTTAAGAGCAATACCAAACCGTTGTAAATTCCTGGTTCCAAGCGCAATCCATGGCTGGAAATCAGTGGGGGAACGTGCCAAATTAAATGGAAAAAACCCGCAAGTCACGGTAATAATCGTTTTTTCAAAGGAAATGGTCTCTTTATGCAAATTTGGTTGACAAAAATGTGTTCATATGGATTGAGTTTTGAGTATGTCATGGTTTGAGTTGTTTTCTATCCCTTCATCATTAAAAATAAAAAAAAACATGTGCCAGATGGCAGAAAACAATAAACCGAAACACGAAAAAGCATAAAAATGAAGGGAAAATGGGGTTTTTGGGGCTAAAAATGATGAAATAAATTAATCCACATCTACTAAAATTCTATTCTTGCTGAAATGAGCTAAGGGCCACAGCCCCTAATCTGTTCTTAATTTTTAGTAATTAAAAAATGGGAGAAAATGGGAAAAATGGCAAGAAAAGGGTGGAAAAACCCTTTAAAATAGGGGAAAAATATATTTTGGGCTTCGAAAAAATAAGGATAAATAAGAGCAATGTTTGTGAATGTTTGTGGGGACTGAAGCATGAGGATTTGCCTCAGTTCAACCCCACCTTCTTGTTCTAGTGTGTTTCTCCCGGTTTTTACACATAAAATGATGGTAAAATGCCTCGTAAATCTATGCAACGATGCAATATTTAAACGGGGAAGGGTAGAGAAGTTGAAATATGTCTAAATTCTGTGTGAGATGATGGAAAAGTTGCTTATTTCCATGCATAGCATTTAGGACGGATGATAATTAAAATTAAGAGCTTAGTAGCACGAGGATCACCTCGGTGCTAGGCCCAGGCAACGAAGCATGAACGGTAGTTGGAAATCATTAAAAGAATGGTTTTGCACTTGTGCACAATACTGTTTTGCTAAATGTTTGAGCACTAGGCATCCACCAAATGCATAGAGCATGAAAAGAATTTTAAAAAATATCAGTGACCAGCTCCTGGACATGCATTGCAATTGGTTTATTTGAACATGACCTACGATGAGAGGCAGTGAGGTACCCATGTTGTAGGTAGACGCGGGTCCCAAAGGGGAAAGCAAGTGAGGAAGAAATGGTACACTCTTGGACACGCTTATTTGGTACCTTGAGCGACTTTTGTGCGATGTGTCTATTTGTTGAGCGACGCACTGAGGGGCCAATCCCCAAGGTGTAGGAGAGTCGCAGAGGGTTGACGGCATTCAGCCGTAGGAGGAACCCCATGTGTATGTGATTCGAGCCTTTTGGCTATGTGAAAGGGACTCCCTCTGAGGAGTAATATTGGGTTAGGATCAGTTGGACTACAACGTATTACAAACGCAATGTTTAGGAAGGCAGAGATTTTGATAGACGCTCCTGGCCGCGAGGCCGAGGGGTTGTCTTGTGCGTAGTGACGAGGCCCGGCTAGTGCATGAGCCAGTGCCGGCCCGTTTTTAGGTCCATCAGTGGTGCGTTTGTCGGGAGCCGCTTAAAAGTGGCGGTCCTCGATCCTGGTTGTCTAGGGACCAACTAGCAGTTTATGCCAAAGGATACTGAGATTGATCCGTTATTTATGGATAAGCATCGTCTAGCAGAAATCCAAAAGCAAGAAAGAGACGAAAGAGCTAGGCGACGTGCTGAAATTTTTAGGAGATATTCCCGTAAGCATAGCGGTGCTGAACCCTGACGAGGGAGTGGATCTAGTGGTCTTGGGGCCACAAGCAGCAAGTTAGGAGAAGGTGGAAGCTCTAGTGCTCCCCTTTCTTCCATAAGCCAGTCTATATCAAGTGCGGGAGGTGTAACCCCCCCGTCCCCTATTCCTAGTGCAAATCCAATCCTCGTCATGGCGCAGCCTATTGCAATTCCAGCAGGAACGACGGATTTGCCGGCTCTAGGCTACCCGCTACCCATTTTTAATGGGCTAGTTGAGGAAGATGTGGAACTCCACATTAGGGAGTTTCAAAAGCTGATGTTTAACTGTCGCATTCAGGAAGAAGGACATTTAATGATGTTCTTCAATATGACTCTCAAAGGAAGAGCCGCTATATGGTATCATGGTTTAGAAGCCGAAACCATATTGAATATTGATTCATTTTATGGAGCTTTTCGAAGGGAGTTTGCCCCTGAAAGGGGTGGGCAATATTGGTTGCGTGTACTCAACGTGACCCGCCAAGAACCACACGAGGATATTCGTGCTTATGCGAAGAAAATAAAGGAGGTTTTCCGTAAGTTGGACACCTCTATTCCTATCCCCGCAGCTGCCCAATTGCAATATTTCCTACATGGTTTGGACTTTAATATTCAATTGCAGTTGAGTAGTGTCCCCTTGGGGGATATAGATACTGCCATTACACGAGCACAAGAGGTGGAATCCCGACTACAAGCAGCCTATGCTTCTCGAGGCAATTCGAATATGGGTTTAGTATTGGGAAACAATATGGCAATAGCCAATGGCAGTAGTGGCCAAGGGATAGCGATGGCTAACCCTAATGGGAGAGGGAACATGATACAGAATGTGCCTTTATTACCAGCTCCCCCTAGCATATCGATGCCTACGAGCAGTCAAATGGCTCCAAGTGGTGGAGGCCAGGCGGTCAATTCTAATGCTATGCCTGTGGCTCAACAACCTGTGCCTAATCGAATTGTTAGGCCGATGGAACGACATGGTAATGACCAAGGCTATGAGTCGAGTGCTTCCAATGTTCTTGGCGAGGTTAAGGACATGATGAAGCATTATACCGACATGATTACGGAGCAGTATCGACAAATAATTATTGATGTCAACTTCCTTAAAAAACAACAAAATTTGATAGGAAGTAGATACCCAGAGGAGGGTGCACCTTCGAGGTTTAGTTGCAAATGGTGTGGTGGGCAGCACTATCCAAGAAATTGCCCAAATGTTAAGTGCGACATTTGTGGAAAATCCGGCCATTTAGCAGCTACTTGCTGGAGTAAGATCAGTTCCCTCCAAGGCAACCAGGGCCTGTTAATCATCGCGCCCAAGGAAATGATTCCCAGTGAGGAGATGGGCCTAAATAAATACTTTAACGACCAAAGACTACAGTTTGGAACCAAGTGGTAGTGGGGTTAGTTTGATTGAGGCTGTACGCGTTAATGATGCTGAAACCTCTAATCTGCAAGCTGTCCTTACAAGAGGTCAAAAGGGTAGAGAAGCCGACAAGGATAAGCCTGTCGACAGAAACCCTAAACAAGGCGACAAAGGAACACAAGTTTTGGATCCTGCCATGGAAGGGGGACCTTTGAAGCCCGTAGAGAGTAAAGCCAATAAGGAACCATCAAAGAAGAAGGTGAAAGTTAAGAAAGAGGCAATAAAGCCGGTTCAGCGACCTAAAGAGCGGATGGTTTGGCGTGAAAAGCGAGCTCTATCGAGCTATCATGAATTCGATTTGGCGAGCTCTCTTTGCGAAGTCAAGCTGGATGTGAATCTTTTACAGCTTATTAAGCTTTCCCCAGGAGTACGCAAGGAATTTAGAAAGATCCTACGTACCGGTTATATCGTAGAACCTTTGAGTATTGCGCGAGTCGGTGATGACTGGTTCGAGCATGCTGAGAAGCATTGCCCAAGGGTTGCAGCCTATGTCGATGGGATATTAGTAGATTATGCCATTGTCGACACGGGATCATCTGTTAACATTATGAGTTCTGAACTGATGGAAAGGTTGGGTCTTGCGATCCAGAAAGATACCTCCACAATTCTCAGAATGGCAGATGATAGTTTGAGACAGCCGAAAGGCTGCATTACTAAGGTCCATGTCACTGTTGCAAATGTAGAATGCCTGTTGGACTTTAGGGTGATTCGTTTTGCAGGCCGGCCAAGTTACCAAGTATTACTCGGACGACCTTGGATCTTGCAAGCAGACTGCCAAGTAGATATACCCGCCAGTCGACTGATATTCGGCAGAGGTGCCCAGCGTGTGGTGGTTGATGCTTATCCTGAGTCCCCGCAGAGTAAGAGAGCTCCTCTATCTTCTACAGAATTGGAGACATTAGAAGATTTATCTGCCAGTGAGACATCATCGAGTGATGAGTCCAAAGAGGGATCCACCATGGAAGACATCTATCAGATCACTTTGAACGAACCGATAGAGGGCCAAGATCGTATAAGAGATGCAGATGTTATCGAGCTAGACCTTGGTACGCCTGATGATTCACGGCCAATCAAATTAGGTTCTATGCTCAACACAGCAGAAAGGGAGGACTATGTGGCCTTGATCCAAGAATTTCGTGATATTTTTGCCTGGAGTTATGATGAGTTGAGAGGCATTCCTCCTAGTCTTGCTGTTCATACAATTCCGTTGAAAGAGGGCAGTCGTCCTGTACGGCAGAAAGTAAGGCGTATGCCTTTCGAACTAAGGAACGGGCTGTTTGAAGAGTTACAGAAGCTTCAAAAAGCGGGTTTGATTTTTCCTGTGCAACACACGGAATGGTGTTCGCCGGTTGTGATAAGAAAGAAAAATAATAATCAAATCTGATTATGTGTAGACTTTAGGGAGCTAAATAAGCAGACAGTTAAGGACTACTACCCCTTGCCATTTATTGACCAGATTTTGGATCAATTAGCGGGTAGGGAGATATATTCGTTTATGGATTGCTTTGCAGGATATAACCAAATGGCAATTGCAGAAGAGGATAAGTTGAAAACAACTTTTATCACTGTATTTGGTACTTTTGCATACCATGTGATGGCCTTTGGTTTATGCAATGCACCTGGTTCGTAGCAACGAACAGCAGATAAGACATTCGGTGACATATCCCCTGAAGAGTTGAAGGTGTTTATTGATGACTTAGGGGCCGCCACCGTGAGAGGAAGGCAGTTGATCATTTTAAGAGAATGCTTCGAGCGCTGTAGACAATTTTGCATCGCCCTAAACCCACGGAAGTGTGTTTTTGGAGTACCTTATGGGCTATTGCTGGGTCATGTGCTCAGTTCGGTAGGAATTGTGACAGACCCCGAGAAGGTTAAAGTTATAGTTGCCATGGGTCCACCACGCACTTCGAAAGAAGTTCATAGCTTTCTGTCTTCGGTTGGTTACTACCGTAGATTCATCAACGCCTTAGCAGAAAGAACGTTGCCACTTACAAATTTATTGTCCTTTAGCTGTTCGTTTGTATGGGGCGACCCTTGTAAGATAGCATTCGAGGATGTGAAACAAGAGCTAGCAAGAGTGCCCGTTTTAAAAGCACCTAAAAGAGGTGAGGTGTTCTATATATTTTTGGGAGCCACCATGTATAGTATCAACTGCTGTTTAGCCCAAATTTGGGAAGAGAAGTGGTACCACCCGATTGCTTTTACTAGCCGGAAGCTGGGGGTATCCGAAATCAATTATACCTACATGGAGAAGTTGTGTCTAGCGATGGTCTTTGGGACCAAGAAATTTAGGCATTATATTCTCTATGAGAAAGTCGTGCTTTATACGAAGGCGGAGGAACTTCGATTATTGATGAATAAGCTACAGCCGCCTGATCGTCTAGCAAAGTGGTTGATCACTTTGCAGGAATTTGATTATGAAATCAGGAGTAAGCCACCAAGGTTGCAAGGCATCGTGGAATGTCTTGTGGACTTTGGGGAGCTGAAAGAATCTGTGGCTGAAGGTAGTGACATGGAGTTGTTATTTAAAATAGATACGGCATCTATTCCCTCCTGGTACGCTGCAATAACACATTATTTATCAACGAGAGAGGCGGGATCCGAATTATCTAAAGCTGAGAGAAGGAAAATTAAGCAGCAAGTGTTAAAGTTTGCTTTGATCGCAGGTACATTATATCGGCAAGGGGTTGATGACATCTATCGCCGATGTGTGATGCCTGACGAGGTGCCATTCATTTTGGAAGAGTGCCATGATTCTGCTTGCGGCGGCCATTTTGCTGGACGGCTTACAGCACAAAAGGCTTTAAGAGCAAGTTATTGGTGGCCTGCCATCTTCCAGGATGCGTTTGCGTATGTTAAGAGATGCGATATTTGTCAACGACATAATAGTCGAGAGAATAGGAAACGACCACTCAACCCTATTATGGCGATACTTCCATTTGAGAAGTGGGGAATAGACTTTGTGGGTCCTATTACTCCGTCGTCGACTGCGCAAAAGAGGTATATCATTGTAGCAACTGACTACTTCACAAAGTGGTCAGAAGCACGTGCAACAAGGAAAGATGATGCTAAAGAAACTGCTAGTTTCCTTTTAGAGCAGATAATATGCCGTTTTGGTCCACCGAAAGAATTAGTGTCGGACCACGGAACCCATTTCCTGAATAAGGTGATCAAAGGTTTGACAGAGATGTGGCAAATCAAGCATAGCAAGACAACCCCATATAATCCGCAAGCCAATGGGCAAGTTGAGAGCACCAACAAGCAGCTTGTGGGCATCCTGTCCAAAATTGTATCGGAAAAGAAACGGGATTGGGATAAAAAGTGATACGTGGCAGTGTGGGCCTATAATACGACTTTCAAACAAGCCACTGGCCATACCCCGTTCAAGTTAGTATATGGGGAGGAGTGTGTCTTGCCTTTAGAAATTGAGCTGCCGACTATTCGGTTTGCCATCAATCATTCTTTGAGCGATGAAGACGCACTTTTTGAGCGCTTGACGACACTGGCACATTTAGATGAGCTTAAGCTGCAGAGCTTATTGCACCAAGAAGTGGCGAAGCGCCGAATGAAGCAGCTACACGACCTCAAAGCCAAGAAATACACCTTCAAGAAAGGACAGCTTGTTCTGTATTATGATGCACGACGTAAATTATTTCCAGGCAAGCTAGAGCCCAAATGGGACGGGCCCTATAGGATCGTTAGAATAGGAAAGAATAAATCCACGGTCTTGTTAGCTGACCTTGAGGGGATAGAATTTAAAAATAAGGTTAATCTTAATAAGATTAAACCTTATTATTTCCGACTGCACTAATGCTATGACTGCCTTGCAGGTCTAGGCGAGATCGATCAAACATCTGCAAGGAAATCGTGATAGAGGTTGGTGGGTTGTCTTATCCCTTATTTAGAACACCCATATTTGGAACAGAGGTATCATCAGGGAAAGCTCATTTGGTGGAGCAAAGGATACAAGGTGGTTGAGCAAGAAGGCGGGACATTTATTTGGGAGATCAAGGTCTTCTGCCATCACTGCCTACAAATTTTGACGAGCATCCCTGTTGAATTCAATGATAATGGAGGGATGGAGCCTACAGTCCACCCATTGAATATGCTGAATTTCGATTACCATAATTACGAGTAGAGTTCAGGATGGCGGGATATGTAAACCCTTTATGGACGTACACCTTGTACTTTGATGGGGCGTCCACGGGTGCATGCAAAAAAGGAAGTGTAGGAGTTGTTATCCGAGACCCCCGACGACGCATTGTCATGAAGTTAGCTGCTTATCTCGGGGCAAATTTTACCAATAATATGGCAGAATACAAAGCCCTGATTATGGGTTTGAATATTACAAAGAAGGGTGGTATCCGCCAGTTATTGGTGAAAGGGGACTCTCAGTTGGTTTTAAATCAACTCAATGGGACGTACATGGTACGAAACCCCATCCTTTGCATGTACCATCATACTGCCATAGCCCTGCTAGACGAATTTGATAGAGTGTCTTTTCAGCTGATTCCATGGAATTGGAATCAGTTTGCCGATTCATTGGCTAATTTCGCGTATGAAGAAGACCTCTTCTTTAATTGTGGCCCTTGTCCCGATATATCTATTGATGGTGAGACAGGACCTGGTCGTTTGTGGGGTATGCTTTCTGAACATGCCCTCTTTGGCAGACGATGGTTGATCTGGGTGATGCAGAGGGTAAGCGAGACTCATCTACCTTTATTATCTTGGACCCATAGATTGATTAGACGACATGTGATGCGGACACCTCTTGCGATATACGCAGGAGGGGTGGGTCATAATCTAATGCACCTAGTTTAGGGCTACGAGCCTTTGTTCCCCTGGGCATGGTATGCTTTGATGTCTATCATGGTTGTTTCCAGGTGGATGTTATGCGTAGTATTGTTTGACTTCATTAGGCCAAGAGGGCCGATTCAGTTTTGTAGCAAAGTCAAGTTTCATTTCATTAGGCCAAGAGGGCCATTTCCCTGTCTAGTGCGGGTGCGTTTAATTGGGTTTTTGTTTTAAGTGGTGTGCTGGACAGGTTTCGTGGTTAGTGGAATTTGGTGGAGCCTGGAGGAGCCTTTGCTGCGATGGAAGCTTCTTGTGGCCAATCCAGGTGATATTTCTCCTTTACGAGTACTTTTCTTTCCTATTATATGTGTATTTGTACTTGTCGAGGGGATATATTTTTGTTGGGGACCTGCAACCAAGGCATGAAGTCCCAGGTTTAGGCTATGTATGTTTGAGGGAGGTCAAAGTAGTCATTGCCTCCTGTAAAGACATTGTCAGGCATCGAAAGACCTATTATAGAAGGAAGTCCTAGTGGCCCTGTTCTGCTAGCCTACTAGGCAGCCGTTCTAGGAGTTCTTGTTAGTAGTGAGGCAGTTAGAGAAGCCTGCCAGAAGATAATAATAGTGATGCCAAGAAATCCTGAACATCCTACAAGATGACTATAAATACGAAGGTGTGTAAAAAGGGGTTCTAACCCCTATCCCAAGAAAAGAAAAGGGATGAAAATGTGTAAGCAGTTGATCATTGCCTTGCGAGGGCTTGGTAGGTTCCTGGTGACGAATCAGACCCGGGGCCGATACCTTGTCTTCCTAGGGGTGGCTTCTTGCCAAATATAATACCAAAACAAGGAAGGTTGGAGCGAAAATAAAAGTGAGCATTAGAAAAGGATTAAGTGTCGCCTTGCGAGGGCTTGGTAGGTTCTTGGGTGCCGAGACAGGTCCTAAGGCCGATGCCCTGTTCTCCTTGGGTCACTACGCTCAGCTCCCTCCTTTTTACATGCCCAAGTATGTTACGAAAATAAACACCCTAAAAGAAGAAATGTACTGAAAGAAAATACTCCTTGATCTGGCTATAGGAGTCCTCGCCTTGTAGGAGCTCCTAGTTGTGTTGTCTTTAGTTGGTCAGTAGTTCAGACTACCACTTAGGGCAACCTCTTTGATAGGTTTTTTTTTTGTTTGGCTGTGTTGGAGCAGCTGGTTAGTGACTCACTTCGGATCTTTTATTAGATGATGCTAGGCCTACTCCTTGTGGATGTCATGCCTTGGTTCTGTCCAGGGGTTCGGGAAGCATTGTGCTGAGTTTTATTATATATTTGTTTTGTATCAGTTTGATGCTTCTTTGGTTGTTTATGTGCAGATATGTTCGTGGATTCGACGAGCTGAGTCGACCTATCCCGTGGTCGCCAATGAGAGCGGAATTTAGGTGACATGAAGTGCTTAAAAATAACTAAAAATTATGAATATCAAGGGAAAAATATTCACCGTCAAAGGCGGCGGCTTGATCTAGGACGATTTTAAGCGACAAGCGGTCGACGGGCACCCAAATGACACGTCCGGATTTTTAGTAATTTTTCTGTCAGTTGGGACGGGATAGGGGAGCTGCAGGCCTGTTCGAGATACCGAGACGGACGCCCAAAAATTTACAGCACGTCAATCAGAGCTCGTATGAGAAAGTTGGCCCAAAATCGGTCGGGGTGCCCAAAAAGGGGCCAAAGTGGAAATCTCAAAGGCTGTGGCTAGTAGGGGGTGCCCTTTGGGACCCCCCCTTCTTCAAAAAATTGTGATGGAGGGGGGGCGGCGGCTGTTTTCAGCCGCCGAAAAAAACGCGCCCCCCCCCACAAATGAGAGATGGTGGCTACATACAAGCAGGGGAGATGAAGGCACAGCCGATCTACAACATGTTTTCGCTCTCCATCGCCGCCCCTTGCGCGAGATATGGTGGACTGTGCAGGAAGCCCCATTTTCAGTCTTTCTCTCTCCTCTTAGCCCCGTTCGTGCGTGAAAGAGTAGAGTGCAAACGGACGGCCGGATGGATGCCGGTTCTTGACGGGATTGAAGAGCAATACCAAACCGTTGTAAATTTCTGGTTCCAAGCGCAATCCCTGGCTGGAAATCAGTGGGGGAACGCGCCAAATTAAATGGAAAAAACCCGCAAGTCACGGTAATAATCGTTTTTTCAAAGGAAATGGTCTCTTTATGCAAATTTGGTTGACAAAAATGTGTTCATATGGATTGAGTTTTGAGTATGTCATGGTTTGAGTTGCTTATTTCCATGCATAGCATTTAGGATGGATGATAATTAAAATTAAGAGCTTAGTAGCACGAGGATCACCTCGGTGCTAGGCCCAGGCAACGAAGCACGAACGGTAGTTGGAAATCATTAAAAGAATGGTTTTGCACTTGTGCACAATACTGTTTTGCTAAAGCACTAGGCATCCACCAAATGCATAGAGTATGAAAAGAATTTTAAAAAATATCAGTGACCAGCTCCTGGACATGCATTGCAATTGGTTTATTAGAACATGACCTACGATGAGAGGCAGTGAGGTACCCATGCTGTAGGTAGACGCGGGTCCCAAAGGGGAAAGCAAGTGAGGAAGAAATGGTACACTCCTGGACACGCTTATTTGGTACCTTGAGCGACTTTTGTGCGATGTATCTATTTGTTGAGCGACGCACTGAGGGGCCAATCCCCAAGGTGTAGGAGAGTCGCAGAGGGTTGACGGCATTCAGCCGTAGGAGGAACCCCATGTGTATGTGATTCGAGCCTTTTGGCTATGTGAAAGGGACTCCCTCTGAGGAGTAATATTGGGTTAGGATCAGTTGGACTACAACGTATTACAAACGCAATGTTTAGGAAGGCAAAGATTTTGATAGACTCTCCTGGCCGCGAGGCCGAGGGGTTGTCTTGTGCGTAGTGACGAGGCCCGACTAGTGCATGAGCCAGTGCCGGTCCGTTTTTAGGTCCATCACAATTCACCACGATCCGCAGTGACCTTACCCACACAGCCATACCTGTAGAAAATTTCTTCCAATAAGAACTTACACACTGCACTAGTGGTCTTCGTTCTCAAAGATCTGCCCTCAACATGATTGGTAAGATCCTCTCTAGCCAAAACAATATATCTCATCTGCCATAGACCCATAGGCATAGTAACCAAGTCAACTACCCACTTATAATGAATGCATAACGGATAGGTCGGATGAAGCTCATCTCGATGACGCACTACCGAATACATCTGGCAGTCTCTGCAAGTCTCTACAAAGTGAGAAACATCTCTATACATGCCTTTCCACCAATATTTCTCCTAGATTTTCTCATAAGTAGCCCAGACTCCTCTATGACCAGCCCAAGGACTCTCATGAAACTCCCTCATCACCTGTAACTGTGTCTCTCTATCACAGACAACCCTCAAAGGTAATCCACCTCTTTTCTTCGGATGCTTCCAAAGAAATCCGTCCTTGAGAAAATAACCATAGGCTTTTCTTTTGATCTTCTTGAACTCTTCATCTGTCCATTCATCTCTTTTGCTTAGTGTACTAAGGTACTTGCCAATCTGCAACCAATCTCCAACATAGAGTTCTTCTATGAAAGCCACAATATTATAGACATGGCAAACATGATCAACCATAGTGGTTGAAATTTCTGCATCATCCTCTTCTGCAAGTAGTATCTCCTCATCATCATATCTGGCTCTAGACAACATATTTGCTACTGGATTATCCTTCCCTGCTATGTGTTTGAATTCTGGATTTAATGACTTGATGTATGCAATCCATCTCAGCATAGCTATATCCGGAGTAGAGCAACTCGTAATCATACCTATCAATGGCAAGCAATCTGTCTCTACCACAACTGAAGCTCCAATAAAGTACTCCTTGTCACATTTGAGAGCCGTAACAATCCCCAGTAACTCCCTCTTAATTTGCGGATATCTCCTCTGTCTCTCGTTTAGGACTTTTGCCCCGAACCAAATAGCATACCTATTTCCTTTTGCATCATCTTGACCCACAGCCCAACCTATGCCAATTGGACTAGTGTCAACTGTCAATACAATAGGCCTTCCGCAATTATAATCCGCTTTCCTGAGAGTAGGAGCAATCTGCAATAACTTCTTCAATTTCTGCATGGCTCTAGTGTGGCTCTCATCCCAATAGAATTTCTGCCCCTTTCGAAGCAGGTGATATAAATAATCTGCTATGTGTGCAAAATGGGGTATCCAAATCATATAAAACACACAAGCTCCAATGAATCTCTGTACCTCTGAAGTGGTAGAACAATACTCCGTAATCTTGCCTATAGCATCCACCTTATCAGGTGAGGGTTTCCTGCCATAATACCCACACATATGTCTAACAATGACAACCTCATTCACTCCAAAAACAGATTTTTGCCCTGATAGTGTCAAGTTCACTTCTTCTAACCTGGCCAAAATCTTCTCACAAGCTGAAATATGATCAGCCACAAAGTATCTGCATCCCTACTCATTTAGACTCTCATTCTTCTCTTCTTCTACACACCGCTTAATGGGCACATCATCCAAGAAATGCATGGTAAGCTGAGGTATATAATCACGAAGAAACTTATGCATGGCATTCATCATATGTGCAACAGAATTAGTGGCACCTTGAGGCAAGGTACACATCCTGACAAGCCCAATAGGAGTTCTCATAGTGGTTATGTCCCTGCTTTCCAAGGAAGAGTACCATTCTTCTTTGGAACCGTAAACCACCTATTTGAGTATGGTGCAGATGAAGGCTCAAGAATTCCCATCCTGATTTTCTCATTCAACAAATCAATCAGCTTTGGCAGGTGTGCGTTAGGCACTGGAATAGGTCCAAGGTTCCATGGAATATGAGGAATAGTAAAGATCACCATAGGAGCAACAATATCTGGATTCATACATCCAATCTCATGTGGGAAAAAAGCAAACCCCCTTCCATGTCGCTCAAGCATCTCCTGAAAGCATTGCTTCTCTATGGGTAGCAAGAAATCACCATTTCCAATTTTCAATTCAGCAAGAGTCTCTGCTGAAAATTTATGGCCTATATGCTCCGGATTCCTCAAAATTGGCTGTTTGGCAGCCCTCTCTATTTGCTGATCACTGTCAGGTGGAAGCGGTACAGCTACCGGCTTCACCTTCTTATCCACAGTCTTGTATTTCGTGTCAACCCTGGCTTCATTATGATCCTCTGCATTACTCAAATCTTGCTGTAAATCAGCAATTCTGCACTCCAATGGCTGAATATCCTCATCCCTCTGCTCTATGGACTGCATAGGAACAGCCCTAAACTCTGGATGCTGAAATATTTCAGCAGTAAACTCTGTTGCCTGAAAGTTTTCAGCCCTCTGTGTCTCTGTAAGCTTATCATAATCAGCTGGAAACTCTGTTTGCTGAATTTCTTCAGCACTCAATACTTTTTGCTGAATCACCTCAGCCTCTGACTCTATCTGTGACACAAAATCTGCAATTTCATGAAACATGTCCAGGGATTGCACTAATACATTACTGTGAAAACTCTACATATCAGTTTTCAGCATATTTTTCATCTCTGTCATCGTATCCGCACAAATCATACTATCATACATCCCATCTATGTGCTCATCATCCTCTAAAATTCCTACATTTTTCAAGTTTTTCTCCTTCCTGCATATGTACTACCTGGCAGCTCTAGGCAACTTAGAAGTCTTCTGATAACTCATCGAACTGTTTGCTGAAATCCCAACAAAACCGGAGGAGAAAACATTGCTGCCGGGAGGCGAGAACTCCAATCTCCTCTGCTTTGTACCACCGTCGTCTCGCGAAACGGCGGTACCTAATGAAAACCCGAATCCCTCACAGTGGGCAAAGGTGCATCTCTAAGAGTATCCCTGTTTCTAACATGGTTCACACACACAGTCATAAACTAAACTGCTCTCATGCCATCTTTACTGCAAATCCGTGCATAAGCAGATCCATCATCCATTACCTTTGTTTCCATGCACATCTTTGTGATGAATGGCTGTCCAAGAATTATGGGATAAGAGCATGAATCCTGCACAAAGAAATGGAAAACCTCCTCTACATCTCCAATAGAAACCCTGACACTGGGACAGGCAGCATACAAATCACCTGCAGTGTTGTTGGCGGCTCTCATACACCACCCATGCTCTACATCCATAGGCCATCTGTTACTTTCATAAACTCCACGAACTATGAGATTAATCTCTGAACCATGATCCACCAAAGCAACATAAGGCACCTATTTTTCTCCAATTTTTACCATCGTTTCTGTAGTTGCCCTAGCCCAATGACTCCGCGAAAAGTGACTACGCGGTATCAAGACAGGCTCATCAGTTTCAGCATAATGCATAGGTTGAACCCTCTTCTCTATCTGTGGAAAAACAAAAGCATTCTCAACCATAACCTCATCCTCATCCTCATCCAACTCCCCAATCAAAACTCCCTGTGTATTAGTAATAGGCAATGCATGTCTTTTCCTCTTCAGGACCTCTTGAAAGTAATCTTGAAACTCTCTTTTCGAGATGCCCAAAACCTCAGAAATAGTAAAAGTCACCTCACTGCCAAGTATCTTTTCATTAAAGATTTTCTTCATGTCCGTTGATGTCTCAATATCAGACATCAATCTAAACCATGGCTGCTTTCTCTCTCTAGGCTCTTACCTCTTTTCTTTCTTTTGAGCATCTTCCATCTGTCGTTCTGGCCCTGGTCTCAAAGACGGTCCTGCAGTAGGTGGAGTAACAAACTCACCCCCTCTAGTCTTTTTAGCTGCACTTGGATTTTCTTCATCCCTCTTACGCTTCTCCTCAACAAGTACATCTGCTCCCCGAGACTTAGCCAAGTAGGCATAAATAGTGTACCTGTCAACAGGCGAATCCCAACCTGTCTCAGATCTGATGCTAGAGCCTGCACTAGTCAAAACAGTTTGTTGAATTTTTCCCTTGTTTGCTGTCTCCATAGCATAAGTCCATAATGCTGACTGATTCTCTGATCCTTTCTCAATCTAAACTCCATATGCAGAAGCATCTCCTCTACCTGCCACATAAGAAGTATGCGCAGCCATGTCATCCACTAACTTCTTCATTCCGCCTTTCCCAAAGTTGGTAGCAAGCGGAGCTCCTATTTCAATCAACCAAATCTTACCATCTTATCCCCAAAATACCAAATTATTCCTCCTTGCATCCTGAAAAGATTCACAATCCCTGCAATGCTGATGGTCCGTACTATCACACCAAATACATCTTCGATCTCTCCTAGGTGCACTAGGAGCACTCCTAGGTGCAGTAGAAGCACTAGAAGAAATAGTAGGCACAGTCGAAGCAAACTGCTCTGTCAATTTTCCCACCAACTCCGCTTTAACTGACTCCAGTGTCAAATCCGTTATGCCTTTGATTATGTCATCAAGAGAGGTAGGCACCGACGGAGTGGATGGTTTTAGAGCAGAAGGAGCTGGCATCGGTCTTAGAGCAGGAGGAACAGGAGGAGTAGAAACAGTAGGCACTGGCATAGGCCAAGAAACTGGCTGAGGAGGAGAAGAAATAACAGGGATAGAAGCAGGCATAGGAGCAGAAGACAGTGTCGGTGTCATAGAACCATTCTGTAGGCGGGTCTTCCATATCCTCCTCTTGGTCAAAGTCGAGACTTCATCCTGGGCATCTTGCCAATCTGTTTTAAGACCCATAGGCTTCGTGCGATCCTCAAGAAGCTCTCCTAATTCTTCTTGAAGAGCAGGATCTGCAGCTTGCAAGAAAAGCTCAACTTTCTCAACATCCAATGCTCTTTGTTCAATGGCATCAAGCTAACTATACCTCTCTTCAAATTCTCGAATCAACTCTGAAGCAGCTAAACCTTTTTTTGGCATGTAGACCCACTCTCGGAATGAGTGCCATGTAGCCATCCCAAAGTCCTCAAGGAAATACTCTTCTTTCAGGGACTTCTTAAAATCTTGCCAATGCGAATTTTGAATAAAAAGATCAGTCACTTTCGCCCTCAAGGCGGGTGTGACAAGACGAAGGAAATACTTACTCATAAGTCCAGCTGGAACTCCAAAAAACCCCATCTTGATCTCATATGTCTTCAAATATGCTGAAACATTAGGGCCATCAAATAGCTTCTTCTCATTCTCAACTGCTTCAATCGCCTTAGTCGCGCTGATTGCATTCTCCTGCTCCGAATATAGTTGCCTTTGCTAAGACAATTGTTGTTGATGCAATTGTTATTGCTACTGCATATACAATTATGTCTGTTGATTTTGAAGCTGCATATACATGGAACGCAGCAAGAATCGTAGATGAAGCTGAAATGGATGCTGAAGTATCTCCCATCCTGAAATTCGGGTTCACCAAAGATGTCGAAGGATTTTGAAATCAAAGTCGCGATCATAGAGGACTTTAAATAATTTCAGGATAGAAGATCAATAGTGACGGCTTCCACAAAGGATCATATTTGCATTCCAACAACTCATATTTGCATTCCAACAACTCTTCAGAAGACTCACGTAGTTTTTGAGAATTTTGAACCCAATCTTCATGTCCAGAAGAACACTTGTATCTAGTCCTTTAAATGTAATAGACATGCCCATAAGCTTCTCTGCAGTCTCCTGTGATAGAACTCTGTTCAAGCAACTGAATGCATAAGTCAGGGTGTAAAATAGTTTGTCAGTTTGAAATCTTCTATCAGATTCTCTCTCTCTCTCTCTCTCTCTCTCTCTCTCTCTCTCTCTCTCTGTTTCTGTCTATTTCTGTTGCCAATACAAACAGTACCAGGAATTCTTTATATGGGTAAAATATGTAGATTTATGGAGGTTGATTAGATCACTCTTGATGTCAAGGAACGATGGGTAAAATTTACTGTTTAGGAAGGAGCTGAAGTTAAAACCATTAGCTGAACCATTGGCAGAAGCATCTGTCGCACGCTCCTGTGGAGGCCACAACACTATTCCATTAAGAGGAGCAACCTCCCTCACAGATTTTTGTTGATGTAGATTCTTTGATACTCAAATTTCATCTTACATGATGGGCACGCCGTCCTGAAAGTCGTTAGATTTATTTGAGGTGGAACGGGCCACGATATGAAGGTATTGGAGGGGGCTAAGACTGACGTTGTTGAGGCAGCGGTGGTTGCGACGGTGGCTGTCGCTGTGGTTGAGCCTGGGGCTGAGGTTGAGATTGAGGATGAGGCTGTGTTTGATTAGTTGTATAGGTACGAGTTGTTGGATGTCTTTCATCTGGAAACCTCTCATGCTATTTGGGAGTATCTTATCTCAACGTTTGAGAAGAAATCGGTCACCGAAATTTTATATCTCCAAACTTGTTTGAAGAATCTTCAATATAAGGTTGGTACCTCTATGCACTCTCATATCGAGGCTTTTAAAGACATTATCAATCAGCTTGGTGCTGCCGGCGCTCCTGTTGCTAAAAATCAGATTGTTACTCAACTTCTTCATACCATCAAAGATCCTTTATATGACAATATCATCACTATTTTGTCTAACAAGGATGATATCCACTTTGACAAAGCATGTATATCTCTTATTGAATATTCTCAACGTCATGAGCATCATTTGGAAAAATCTGATGCTGTTTTGGTCACTCGGGAAGAAAGGGATTTTGATGCTGCTTTTGTTGCTCGCAAGCGTCCTGCTTCACGTTTTCAGCAGGGTGGACGCCCTAATCCAGGTAGTAAATTTTCTCGTCTTGCTTATCCTAACAAACATTTTTCTTATTGTGATAAGAAAGGTCATGTGGCTTCTGATTGCTGGGCACGTCAATATGATGAGGAGCATGGAGTTACTACAAAGCAACCTCGCTCGTCCAAAAGTTTTCCTCCTTGTGATTATTGTACACATACAGATCATCCATCTCGTCGTTGTTATAAACGCAGATATGATGAAGAACGTTCTCGAGCTTATATTGTTCAACAAACTACAACTGATGATGATCATACTCATCAGGAGCTCAATTTCGTCCATTATGATATCTCTCCAGAAAAGGTACTTCATGTTCATGATGGTTCTCTATTCATCGTTGATTCAGGTGCCACTGGAAACATGACATACCAATCGCAGTGGCTTCACAATTATCATTCTCTTCCTGTCAAGAAGTTTGTTTACCTTGCGGATGATACGACTTGTCAAGTCAAAGGAGTGGGTGATTTATATCTGGGGACTGTTTCATCCACTAGAATATTAAGAGGAGTTCTTCATGTTCCAGATTTGCAAAGAAATCTTCTTTCTGTTGCTCGTTTAGTTGATCTTGGTTTGTTTGTTGGCTTTGATCATAATCAATGTCGTATAGAGAAAGATGGGCATACTATAGCAGTGGCTCCTCGACATGGTAATCTATTTGAGCTATCATTGAATGATATAGTTGCAAATGTTGTTACTGCCCCTGGAGATGCAGATTGCAAATTATGGCATCAACGATTTGCACACTCTGATTTTGCCAAAATTCTTGATCTTCATCGTCATGGTCTTGTGCAAGGTATGGATCTTAAATCTCATCCACGTATGGGAATATGTGAGTACTGTGCACTTGGAAAACACCATCGTTCACCTTTCCACACTTCTACTTCATCACATTCCTGTGCTCTCTTGGATTTGGTTCATACCAATATTTGTGGTCCTTTTCCTGCCTCAAAGTCTCAATATCGATATTTTATAACTTTCATTGATGATTTCTCATGGTACACACATGTCTATCTTCTTCGACATAAGTCTAAGGCTTTATCTATATTTAAACAATACAAGATAAGTGTGGAGCTTCAAACTGGATTCTCTATAAAGACGCTTCGCAGTGACAATGGCGGTGAATATGTATCCAATCTATTTGATGACTTCTGTAAGGATCAAGGTATTCATCATGAGTTTACAGTTCCTTATTCTCCTCAACAAAATGGTGTTGCTAAGCGCAAAAATCACACGATTCTTAATGCTATACGTTGCATGCTTATACACTCTAGTTTGTCTCAAAAGTTTTGGACTGAAGCACTTCTAACAGCTGTTTTTATTCAAAATCATCTTCCAACTACTGCACCTGCTGGTAAAATTCCTATAACAATTTGGACAGGGAAGACACCTTCAGTCTCTCACTTTCGCATTTTGGCTGCATTGCTTATATTCATGTGCCCAAGGACACTCGACATAAGTTGGATCCTCCAGGTTTGAAGGTTATTTTTCTTGGTTATTCAGATCATTCCAAAGGTTACAAATTTTATGATCCTTCTTCTCAAAAGGTTATCATTAGTCATGATGCTATATTTGATGACAAGACTATGGGTGGCACATGGTCGTCAGATGTTTCAGATGATACACAATCTTTGCTTAGTGCATTTCCTTACTTGCTTTGTGATTCTACTAATTCTGATGATCATAAACCTCCTCCACCTCCAAAGAAGATTGATGAAAATTTGGAGATCTATGTTGATCTTCCTATTGAGATAGAGCATGGATTCTATTCTATTGAATATGATGTCTTTGATGATACTATGTCTGTCCAAGAGGATCCAATATCGTATATGGAAGCTATCAATTCGTCTCAAAGGGATCAATGGCAAGAAGCTATGCAAGCTAAGTACGATTCTTTAATCTCCAAAGGTACATGGATTCTTACTGAACTCCCCCCAAATCGTGTTTCTATCAAATGTAAATCGGTTTATAAAACCAAGACCAAAGCTGATGGATCATTTGATAATTTCAAAGCACGACTTGTTGCAAAAGGTTACTCACAGATTGCAGGAGTAGATTATCAAGAAACATTTTCTCCCGTTGTGCGCTCCACAACTGTTCGTATGATTTTGGCTTTTGCAACACTATTTGATCTAGAAATTCACCAAATGGATGTTAAAACGGCTTTTCTCAATGGAGATCTTGAAGAAGAAATCTATATGGAGCAACCTGAAGGTTTTATGATTGCAAGAAAGGAGCATCTTGTATGTCAGCTTCATCGTGCATTATATGGATTGAAGCAAGCCTCTCGTGCTTGGTATATTAAGATTGATCAGTTCCTCACATCTAAAGGTTTTTTTGCATGTTTTGCTGACCCAAATATTTACATCAAAAGGGAGGACAAATATTTTATAATTCTTGCTCTATATGTTGATGATACTATTCTTGTGTCAAATAATATTGCTTTCTTGGATGCTATGAAGAAGCTTTTATCGACTGCATTTGAAATGGTGGATCTTGGTCAGATACATTCTTGTTTGGGTATTCAAGTTCAACGACACCGACAACAAGGCATTCTTCTTCTTTGCCAGACAAAGTTTATTAATGATATTGTTAAGAAGTTTGGGTTGACAAATGCGCACTCTGCTAACACTCCCATTCTTTCAAGCTCTACCAAGGGTACATCTACAACATGCAATGAAGAATCAGCCATTCATCAACCTTTTGCTAATCTTGTTGGTTGTCTTCAATTTATTGGTTTAAACACAAGACCAGATATTTTATTTACAGCTAACTTTTTGGGACAGTATCTTTCTTCCCCTTCCACTATTCATTGGAGTGCTGCAAAACGTATTCTTAAGTACCTCAAGGGTACTAAGGATTTTGGTCTTATTTATCGTCGTCGAGAGGATTCTTCTTTATCTTCTTCAACTTCTCTTGACCTTATTGGATATACAGACGCTGATTGGGCAAGTTCACACTTATCCATGCGATCTACAAGTGGGAATTGTTTCTTTGTAAATGGATGTTTGGTTTCTTGGTCCAGCAAGAAACAACGATGTGTTGCGGTTTCTACAACTGAAGCCGAATATGTTGCTGCATCATTAGCAGCTCGCGAGCTAGTTTGGCTTCGACAACTACTTGCAAATTTGGGACATCCTTCATCATCTAGTACACCTCTTCGATGCGATAACCAAAGTTCTATTAGTCTTACCAAAGACTATATACAACATAGTAAATCAAAGCATATTGCTATTCATTATCATTATGTTCGACATGAAGTCAAGAAAGGTTCCATTATGGTGGAGCATTGTCCCAGTGATCAAATGGTTGCAGACATCTTCACAAAAGCTCTTAGTGAAGCTCGCTTTAGCTCATTAAGACATGAACTTGGTATTGTTCCAAGTTCTTGTCTCACTGATTGAGGCATGTATCATTGTATTCAAGAAAACTTTATAGTAAATCATTTTTGTATCATAGGTATGTGTAGGGCCGGGGCCCATGTTGAGAGAGAGAGAGAGTACGAGAGAGATACACAAGACATACTCCCAATGAATGATTCATATTGATGTAGAGTTAGTATATATAGGTGAGACCCAAGTCAAGTGAGAGATGATATATATAGTTGTAACATGTGTTGAGAGAGAGAGAGAGTACGATAGAGATACACAAGACATGCTCCCAAAGAATGATTCATATTGATGTAGAGTTAGTATATATAGGTGAGACCCAAGTCAAGTGAGAGATGATATATATAGTTGTAACACGAGTCACATTGTGGCCACCATTGGCACCTTACTTGAACTGAGCCTGCTTAGAGCTTTGAGAAGCCTTCGCGCTGCATCTTCCATCATATAGGGCCTTTTTCACCTTGTCAGAAAGCACCCCTCAAGCTTCTGAAATATATTTAAAGGCTGCTTCAGTTTGTTTCTCCTCCTTCAATCGTTGTTTGCCGGCCTCATCCTAGCCTTCCTTTTAGAAAGTCGCAGAGCTACTTCGATTTCAATTCATCTCCTTTTGGTCTCCGTAGCTCCTCTCTGATTGGACGAAAATCCTCCCTTTCTCCTTCCATCAAGCTCCTTTGTTCCATCCTCTCTGATTTCCTTCCGCTGAGTTCCGTCTTCCCCCCCAGTTGCCGAGCCTCTTCGATTCCCCCATTTTTCTGCTTTATGCTCTTCCTCCCCCCTTGATTAGCGAAAAAAAACTCCTCTTTTTTTTCTTCCCGTAGCTCCCTCTTCCCAGTTTATTCTCATTACTAAAATTACCGGTGGCAGCATCTTCTCTGGACTATTCTAAGCACACATAGTTGCAGTTTGAACCACCCTCCTTAAATCCGATTCATCACATATCCTACACAATTTTGGGTCTAAGAGCTCCATAAGTCGTCCTTCGGCCACTGCCCATTCTACTATAGTGCGCTTCTGTCCAGATCCAAGCTTCTCAATTGGTTTCCTACCACTAACTAGTTCTAGCCCCATAGTGCATACTCTGGTGCAAGATAGCCCAAAGTTCCTTTCACTCTTGTTGTAACATGACTTGCCCCTTCTGGAATGAGTTTTGCAAATCCAAAGTCTGCATCCTGCCTCTCAAATTTGGAATCCAAGAGGACGTCGCTGGCCTTCACATCTTGATGAATGATGTGGGAAGATGCATAATGATGAAGATACGCAATGCCTTCAGCACAGCCTATCGCAATTCGCATCCTTCTGTCCCAGTCAAGATTGCCTTCTGTAGCAAATTGTCCATGAAGATGAGACAGAAGGCTCAGATTTGGCATGAAGTCATAGATAATGAGACGTTCTTGCCCTTCTGCACAATATCCCTTTAAAGATACCAAATTCTTATGTCGAACTCGTCCCAGTACCTCAACTTCCACAGCAAACTCCATCTCTGCTTTTAAGCTCAATACTTTCAACTGTTTTACTGCAATCTCTGAACCATTAGGAAGTTGGCCCCACTAAACACTGCCAAAATCAGTATCCTTTGCTAGCCCTTCTTTACTATCTTACCCACGTAGAATAAAAATGCAAACATAACGACTAAGTATGTACAAAGTATCAAATCCCACACACACAACTTTTGGGTGGATTTCACACCTCGGATGCGCAGCAATACGACACCCTACAGATACTAAATGCTGAAAAATACATTATATGATTTTTTATGCATATGTTCTACAGACCTACAGACGGTATTATATGGAGTGGAAG
Source organism: Lygodium microphyllum (assembly GCF_053477565.2). Lineage (NCBI taxonomy): Eukaryota > Viridiplantae > Streptophyta > Polypodiopsida > Schizaeales > Lygodiaceae > Lygodium > Lygodium microphyllum. Next base: position 49,852,242 of record NC_141160.1, on the reverse strand, counting down.
TGTGGGGAGAGCATCTCCCGATCTACATGGAATGACATTGAGAAGGTGCAAAAATCTTTATTTGTAGACATTTGGGCATCAAAAGCACCACACCAAATATAATTATGCTTTTGGATTGGTTGTCAACCAATTGAGGTACATGCTATGATATGAGTGCTAAGATATGCCCCTCGAGTATGTCAAATGGATGACATTAGGCTCCCCAAACATGCATGGGATGCTAGCACACACCTCCAAAAAATGTGGAAAAGTAAAGTGCTTGCAATAGGATGGATGCTGGATATGCGAAAATGGTTTAAAGGGTGGGGAGTGGATAGATATCTAGATATGGCATCTGAAGATATATGCATAGACACATTTCAATCAGACCTCTTACAAGTGTATCAAGCAAAACGTCAAAACAAAGGAGCAAGTGGCAAACTTGCTTATTACAGTATGCATATCTATCCTTCGTGTTGGGAATTCTACATGCAAGCAAAGGCACACACACTGGCATACATAGCCAACCCACTCAATGGTATTTAAACGGAGTATTGCATGACTTCAAACTGGATCACACACTTTATTGATCAAGACGGGTGCATGGAATGGACAGGCAAGAGAGACGAGGTTATGCAAGCTGTGTGGACTATAGAGTGTAGAATCAGAGGAGCACATGATTATGACATGCCCAACATATGCACACACATGGGCTGACTTTGATATCCCTTTACAGGGGGCCACTTCACCAGTTTCTGACCACTACTCCTATATCAAAGTTAGAGGCTCTCATCACCCGCATGTTATGCTTTCGGGAGAACCACACTGCATAGATTGTTCTTTTACCATAGCTACCCATTCCTACCATGGGGAAGGAGAATCATTGTATATTTGGAAAGGTCCCATGGGTCATAATTTGGCCTTCTGTGTTGGATGATAATAAACTACTCTACTCTCTGCTCTACCTCGCCCTTATTTTCTACCTCCTCCCTCTCTCTTCCTTGCTTCTCTCTCCCTCTCTATTTCTGTTTCCTCCCATTTTTCTGTCTCTTTCCCTTTTTTTGATTCTTCTCTCTTTGTTTCTTCCTCCCCTCTCTCTCACATTGTTTCTCTCACTCCTTTCATCTCTCTGTTTCTCTCTTCCTATCCCTCTCTCTCTTTTTCTCTCTCTATTTTCCATTAAGCCCATCTTTCTCCCCTTCCTTATTTCTCTCCTTTCTCTCTTCCTCCCCCTCCCTTATTCTTTCTATTTCTCTTTCTCCTCCCCTTTCAGTCAATTCATCTCTCTATGAACAACATTAAAGAGAGAAAATAAGAAGTTTATAAAACAAACAAATCGAAAGCAATGTCTCCCTCCCTCTCTCTTTATGTCTCTCTCCCTCCTCTCCCTCTACTTTTCTCTCTTTCCCCTCTCTCTCATTCTCTCATTCTTTCCCTCTTTCTTGCTCTCTATTTTATTTTTTCCTCCATCTCTCTATAGCTCTCTTTCTTCCCCCTCTCTCTCTTCATTTCACTCTCCTTCCTCTCATTACCTCGCCCTCTCTATTTCTCCCTTCCCTTTCTCTCACTTCATTTTCTCCCTCTCTTTCTCTCTCTTTCCCTTTCTTTGTTTCCTCTCTCTTTATTTCTCCCTCCCCCTTTGTCTCCATCATTGTTTCTCTCACTCACTCTCCTCTCTCTCTTCCTTTATCTCTCATTTCTCTCTTCCCCTCCCTCTTTGTTTCCTTTCTCTCACTCACCATCCTCTCTCTCTCCCTTCATCTCTCATTTCTCTCTTTCCCTCCCTCTTTGTTTCCTTTCTCCCCTTTCTCTCCCTCTTTCTCTCGTCCTCTCCTTTTATTCATCCTCTCTCTCTCTCTCTCTCTCTCTCTCTCTCTCTCAATGCACCTCTCCCTAAACAAAAACAAAGAAAGCAAAGAAGAAAACACCAAAACAAAGCAAGAAGAGACAATGTACCTACCTCAAAGGCTCAAAGTAAAAACCCTTTGTGCCTCCCCTTCGCAGCATCCATCCCTTCTCCTTTGCACCCTTCTCTTTCTTATTTGTGTACCATTTTTGGCCGCTTGTATCTTCATAATCAGCATCACATATTGTATCAGGACCTCATCATTTTGGCATCAAATATTGCAGCATGCGCTATCTTCTTGACAACATTTAAACCTAGTTACTTCATGTGCTCCTATAGCAACTTCTACATGAAAGGACCCAAAATAGCCCAGTCAGCCAAGTCCTTCTCATGACAAACATCGTGACTTTTCCTAAGAGTTATTGGTTATAGAACCATGTCACACTTTTCTTTTACCTCATGTAGCACTAGCTATAGAAGTTAGAGAAGATATCATGTAGGCTGCCTTGAAAGGCATCCCTCAAGTGCATAGAGATAAAAGAGAAAAACATGTGCAGTATTCAAGAATCCCCATGTCCTTCTCACCCAATTCGGTCCTCTCAAAAAGCATCCTCCTCTATTCAACATGTTGATCCCTCACACATGCAGTAGACCCTCCTAAAGTTCCCCTCCCTAGTTTTACAAAGGCTCCTTCCCATGATGTCGCTTCCCTCCATGCAGGTATTTTGCCCCCCCCCCCCCCCCCCCCCGGAATAGTTTTTCCCCTTCCTCAACTAGCCACACTCCCCTATTTTCATCAACCCTTTTAAAATAACAATATCATCATTGCATGTTTTTTTTTCAATGCACTCTTCCCCTTGTCATCATGTAAGAAACACTATGGGACATATGTATCCATCAATGTTTTTTCTTTTGCACAATAGCATATTCATATACATCGTAAGTGATGAAGCAACCGCATTTGACAAAGAGAAGACGTCTTCTAAGCCAACCAATGCAAGTGCTCAAACTATTTGGTCTTGACATAGGCCCATGAAGAACGTGGAGTCATGTGGCATACCATTGTTGACCCAGAGACTATCATACCTAGTATTTTCTTGTAGTGGACGATAATCCATGTGACATCCACCCCCTCCAAACATGCACATCCCTCAAATATGCCGCACTTTCTAGCCACCCAGGTCAAACACCCATATGATTGTCACACCAATCAAATATGTGTATCATCAACCTCTTAGTAGGATCAAAAGACCAAATCATAAGTAGCTTCAAAAATGCATTGCAATTTAAATACCATCCACCTAGATCATAAGGCAGTGATATGCATGAGATCCCTTTATCACATAGCCCTATGTGCAACCAAATCCATAAACTCGATATCTCCTCCTAATCAAAAACGTAAATCAAAATCAAGTTGCCCATCTTCTATCCAACATCTTCACCTACATAAACCCTTTCCATCTTTCCCCCCTCCTTCTACACATTAAAGAATTTGATCTTTGTCTCAAGAAACCACAAAGGATGCTCTCCTTATTTTCTATCTCTTTATTTAGTGAAAATGATGAGAGCTTTTTTAAGAGCCAAGAAATGAAATACTAATGAAACTTTGGGGGAAATGAAAAACATGCACGACAGGAGGGGGGACGCAAATGTTTTTGCACCCCCTCAAATTTTCAATTTTGTGCATCTTGACAGTTGCACAATTGAGAGAGAGAGAGAGAGAGAGAGAGAGAGAGAGAGAGAGAGAGAGAGGGTGGAGGATTGCTAATATATGAGGGGAGAGCAAGATTTTGACTGTTCATGCATCTAACATGGTTTAGCCAATCAAATTCTGAAAATTCGATCTTTCTCTCTCCTCTCTCCTCTCTCATCTTGCTGGTTGTTCGTATGCATCAATTCAAGAGAGAAGGGAGAGGGTTGTGATGAAGATTACAAAGGAAATGATGGTGCTAGAGCGATGAAGGACGTAGATTTGGCTTAGAGAGTGCATCTATAGAAAAAAAGAAGTGTCAGCGGCCTACCATCTATGAGATATGAGCCTCGAAATCGCAGTTTCTATGCGTAAGTGAGTGGTTCATTTGTTTTATGGAAAATGATTGAAGAAAGTACTTCATTTTGGTTTTTCTTGATTTTCCATGTTGTATTCTCTCTGAGATATGAAAGAAAACCATAAAATACAATGATATAATAATTTTCTACAAAACACGCAAAACTCGTAAGTTGCGAATAATGGAATTCGGGGTTTTTGTTTAGTGTTTTGGGGTCATATGGGATAGAAATGGGTTAGGAAATGATATTGAGTGTCCTTGATCGGTAAGAACTCATAATTCTTTTTTAAAAAATTATGAAGAAATATATGGTAAAAAATAGAGAAAATAGAAAAAAAATTAGTTTTTGCATCTAAAAATTTAGAAAAAAAATACAATTTATGTTCATGAGCATATAACAAGGCTAGAGCATGAGGATAAAACCTCATTCAAGCCTTATTTTTATGTTATAGTATGTTTTTATCAATTTTTATATGAAGAATTACATAAAAATGAACCCTACACCTACCCAACAAATGCAAAACCTAAATGGTAGGAGGGAGAAGGATTTGTGAAAGTGGTTAGTTACTGAAAATCATTCCAATTTTGGTTTATTTATCTATGCATGACATATAGGATGGATTATGGTTTGAATTAAGGAGAGTAGTAGCACGAAGAAATTCAGTGCTAGTCTCTATGAATGCCGCACTACGATTAGTTGGAAAAGCATTGAAGGGTTGTCTTTGCACTTCACCTAGCTCGTTTCTAATGATTAAAACTATTGAGCACAATGGTCATCCATATTTACATTGAGCTTAACATGGTATCAAATCTAGATGCATTGCAATTGATT